>NC_068988.1:96453993-96459387 GCF_001194135.2 Octopus bimaculoides
ATATATATATATATATATATATATATATATATATATATACACGCACACATCTGAAGGTTAACTTTACTACAAGTATCTTCAACACTGCTTTGTTTCTTAACTCTCCACTGATGACAGAGACGAGACATTCGTTCTTTTCAACAGAGTCTGACACGTTAGGAGCTACATGTACTAAGGTTGACCTCACTAATAACTGACTAACAGTCAAACAGAATCCAACTGGTTGTGCAGACCCCACCACTCACATGCAGGCACACATACACACACACACATACACATCCATGTATACATACAGACATATATGCATACTTACAGACAAAGAGCTCGCACATATATGATATACAATATACACATACACACACACACATATATATGCGTATAAGAAGGGATGACCACTAAGTGGACATCCGATATGCTAGAAAAAGATCATCTACGATCTAACCACAAAGAAAAGAATGTTCTCTAGAAAAAATTCAGCAAACACCAGAACATAAGCGGGCAAGACAAATGAAAAGATACAAAATAAAGATGGCGAAACCCGGTATACGATCAATTCTTTATTTTGTATATTTTCATTTGTCTTGCCCGCTTATGTTCTGGTCTTTGCTGAATTTTTTCTAGAGAACATTCTAGAGAACATTTTATATTTTTCGTATTTTCTTAGCTTTTTGCAGTCGGTTTGGAACAGTAAAGTATCCGAGGTTTCCAGACCATCACAGTTTCATTATCAGGAAATGAATTGAATATATTTGACATTTGTCTTGTTTCTTATTTACTGATTGAATTCACGCAGACTTTCCCTCGAAAAAGGATTTTTCGCTGCTAGAATCACGCACGCACACACGCACACACATATACACTCACATATATACAAATATATACACGTACTTATATATGTCTGTAAATAAATATATATGCGTATGTATTTATGACTATATTCTTTTCTGCTGTAGGCACAAGGCCCGAAATTTGGAGGGAGGGGCCAGTCGATTAGATCGACTCCGAAAAGATAAAAGGCAAAGTCGACCTTGGCGGAATTTGAACTCAGAACGTAAAGACAGACGAAATACCACTAAGCATTTCGCTAAGCATTTTGCCCGGCTAATGATTCAGCCAGCTAGCCGCCTTGTTTGTGACTATATTGTATTCCTGGATCCTTGCGGATGTGCCTAAGTACATCTGAGTGCTAATATATTGCGTATGTGTAAACACTTGTGCTTGAGCGTGAATAAATAGTTTATTTTGTAGGAAATACATGTACTTTCATTTTTGTAATCTTTTATTCGCGTCTAGAGACACTTTACTCTTTGTCGTGATAAAAGTGACACCCATCGTCTTCTCCAATACAGTTTTAAGTGATCAGGAAAGGATTGTGAAACTCGGAATGACAACAAAGAAATCTTAGTAATACTAGTTTGCAAAATAAAACGAATTTATCTATCTATCTATCTATCTATCTATCTATCTATCTATCTATCTATCTATCTATCTATCTTTATTCGTCTATGTGTGTGTGTGTGTGTGTGAGCTATCAACATGTTAGTAACTCACAGCCAATCTGTCAATAAAAAATTTGAATTCGGCAGTAAATTAAATTAAATTATAGTGATAACAAATATTGTATAAATTAATGTGTATACACACACAAACAACCACTCACTCACACACACACACACACATACATATATTTACACACACACACACATACATATATATGTGTATATATATATATATATATATATATATGCTTACATGTAGCATAGTTTTATTTGTTTAAAAAAACCGTAAGAAAAAAACCAAGTGATATTCATCTGTTGTTCCTCTCATTTTTGCCGCACTCCTTCGAATTTATTTTCTTCCCAAAGCAAACACTGAAGTTCCTTGTCTCACAGTGCGATTGTCTTCTCTTTATCAATGATGGATAACTTTATAAAAATATAAAACAACAGAACAAGAATCTAAACGTTTCCATTCAAATATGGCAGCTAGACTGAAATTTAATGAGAAAAAGTGAAAAGAAGAACTGAAATAATGCTGTCGTCATGTACCAAATGGCCGGGCATTGCTGTTAGACTGAATTACTATTTTGTGTGATGCCTGAGGTTTTCCCGACCTCCTTCTAGATAACATTTTACGAATACAAATCGTGTTTTATTAATGTATACGTATACACATGCTTAACATTTATGTGTGTATATATGTATAGGCATGTCTGGATATCTGCGCGCGCGTGTGTCCTTGTAATACAAATTTACACGCTAAGATGTACCCATAAATGGAGGTGCTGTATGGCAACAGCCTGAAGGCTGAAGCCACCAGGAGAGCAAAGGGCTAAAGAACTAAAGTGTATACCCCTCCCTAAATACACATCACAACAGCCACGAACACACATATACAAACATCTGCATATATATATATATATGTACATCGAGAAAGGGAGAGAAACGACAAAGAGAGGAGAAAAGAGAGACAGATAGAGATTTTTACGATAAACCACCCACATTGACCCACACTCATACACACACACACGTGTATACATATCTATTTGTATGTGTGTGTGTGTGCGTGTGCGTGCGCGCGAGTTTAAACACGTTTCGTTAACTCCGCAGCCATATTTCATTTTGATAAGCTTGATGTTCCTTGATGTCTTGTGCCTCTGTTTTGCGTTGTACGCTTCTTACTTTCTGGAATTGGAACATAGAAATACGTCTGCTATATCTTGTATTTGGTTTGATTTCTTTAGGTCAGTGCAATATTTCTTATGTTATATCAAATACAATGATTTCTTTCATTTTCGCAAAGATTGAGATTCGTAAAATGATTTAAAGTCGTGATAGGAGAAGTTGAACTATTCAATCATTTACTACAAACATAAGAAAGAGAATTCCGTATACAAGAAATATAAAATAAAATGTAATATGATAAATAAATGAAGACAAAAACATGCAAAATAAAAGGGAAATGAAAGGCAATCGAATCTGGCAGGGAAACTTACTAGAAATCGTCGCCCGATTTTTGCTTCTTTTTCAAGTTAGAAATAATCTGGCATCATCCTGAAAATACGGTTGAAATAATTCTTTAATTGAACAAACGCACAAAATCACCAGCCAACGACGGGCTCACTTTTCGGTCGTTTGATCTACTTGAAGTAACAGTCAAATATTTCTTAAATCACAACGTAAGGACAAACATATTGAACACTTCGATTGACAGACGTTTCACGAGATCAAAGTTCTAAAACCAAAGTTCTAAAACATTGCTTTTGCGAAGCTTCTGTCTTGTGAACTGTAAGGCTTTAGGATGCGGTTGGAGAGATATTTGGTTACTTCGTCGGGCCTATCCAAGCGACCTTATTGGTTCCTAATTTTCCTGTGCTTCGATGTTGATGCTACATGCAATAAAGTTTAAAGTTCCTTCGAATAATTTTTGCCAAAGTGTGTTCTCCTCTCCATTCTCTCCCTCCATCTATCTATCTATCTATCTATCTATCTATCTATCTATCTATCTATCTATCTATCTATCTATCTATCTATCTATCTTATCTATCTATCTATCTATCTATCTATCTATCTATCTATCTATCTATCTATCTGTCTGTCTGTCTGTCTGTCTATCTATCTATCTATCTATCTATCTATCTATCTATCTATCTATCTATCTATCTGTCTGTCTGTTTGTCTGTCTGTCAGTTTGCCTATCTATCTGCATTCCAGAAGTATTTAGACTACTCTAACTTCCTTCAAAGTAGGATCCTATCACGTCAATGCACTTGTAGCGCTCCATCCACTTCGTGAAGGCTCAATGGAAGTCACCCAAAGAGAAGATGCTCAGGACCCGTGTTACAGCCTTCTTCATCTATAAAACGATGGACCCTGGGGTCCTTCAGATTGGGAACGCAACCAAAAGTCACAAGGAGCAGGTCTCTTTCAAGTGATTGGTTACCAGGATGGAATTGTAACGAGCGCTGTTTAGTAGGGTGTGTTCAAAGAGCAGTCTCCTTCAATCTGCATGAACATAAGTTGGCAGGTCAGCTTATTAGATATGTTGTTCCTTTTCGAGCTAAGTCAGGCTCACGAGGGCCGGTTTCCCGGTTTCATTGGCGTATAGGTTCCCCACCTGGACGGGACGCTGGTCCGTCATAGGTGACCTGCTAGATGCAGGAACAAAGAGTGAGAGAAAGTTGTGGCGAAAGAGTCAGCAGAAGTTCGCCATTACCTTCTGTCGGAGCCGCGTGGAGCTTAGGTGTTTCGCTCATAAACACACACATCACTCGGTCTGAGGTTCGAACCCACGATCCCTCGACCGGGAGCCCGCTGCTCTAACCACTAGGCCATATGCCTCCACACTTACTAAATGTGTAGTAACGAGAAACTAAAGTTACAACAAACTAGGACAGTTATGACCACTTCTAAAAAGTGTATATGTGTGGATATACATAGACTCATATATAACATATACACACACACATATACATAAACAAACACACCTACATGGTTGCGTGTGCATGTGTGTGTGAGTGTGCGCTGGGCTATGTGTGTGTACATGTGTGTACATGTGGGTATAGTTTATTGAGACTGAATTTGTTTTATCGCTACTCAAGTCTCTCCCCTTAACAAAATCTTCAGGAAAATCGTAATTGTTTGAAATGAGTGAAAACAAGAGTCCCCCAGTCATACTCCACACAATGTGCTGAGTTCTCTTTTTCTCCTATGTTCACAGACTAAAATATTTGAATGTATATACATATATGAACACACACACACACACACACACACACACACACACACACACACACACACACACACACACACACACACACACACACACACACACACACACACACACACACACACTTACATAAACACATATACTCACATATATATGGAGAGATGTGTATGTGTGTGATCATATCTTTCTTATCAATTTTAACAAGAAATTTCTTAAGCCATACATTTTTCGCTGCAGAGGGTTCTAATTCGTTGAAAAAAAAAAATGCAAAATAAAAATATCTCTAGAATAAAATATATTCATTCGAAGGAAAGAAAGAAAGCGATTCATTTTACAGTTTATTTCAGAGAAGATTAATCATAATTTGTGTTGAAAAGGTTCTTAAATTTCATGATTATAATTGATAATTAACAATTATGTTGGTATATTACATACATACATACATACATACATACATGCATGCATACACATATACATACATACATACATACATATATACATATATACGTACAGAATACATACATACATGCATGCATACATACATACATGCATATATACATTCATACATACATACATACATACATACATACATACATACATACATACATATTTCTTTCGATGTTTTAGCAAATTCCGAAAACACTGAATAAAAATATTTATATAGAT
>NC_068988.1:96459842-96461770 GCF_001194135.2 Octopus bimaculoides
GATTTGTTGGCCTTTTATGTTTTTATAATTATGTTATGTTATATATTATATTCATAGTATTTAATGTAATATTGTAATATAAATAAATTATTGGATTGTAAATTGAATATCTCTATATTTAATTTATCTTTATATATATTTACTGACTTATATATATATATATTTATATATATATAGGGCTGAACCTTTGAATTAGTTGTGCAATCCATCCGAGGGCTTCCACACAACTCCGTCTATTCCGTTTTATTTACAAGGCTTAGGTCCACCCGAAGCTAAGCGAACTCCTTTACCACTCAGCCATGCTTGTATCCCCTACATACACAAACGGACGCATACACACATGCACATAATTACACATACACTCATGTACTCCCACATGACATACTAATTAATACGAGAAGGGATGAAATCAATTCATTCTAGTAGAGGCATATATACACGCGTATATACGTGCAAGCCTGCTCACACACACACGCACACACACATATATATATACGTATATATACACACACCCATATTATACTATGTGTTATATATATATATTATATACCATGTATGTATGTATATATATATATATATATATATATATATATATATATATATATATATATATATATATCCATTGCTGTAATATATATATATCATATATGTAGAAATATATTATATATATATATACATATATACATGCATACCTACATATACACGCACTCTCGTACATACATGCAAACATACGTGTGCGTACACACACACACATGCACGCACGCACGCACAGATGCGTGCTATGTGCGTATGTCTATAAAAGAATGACTATATTTGATTAGTCAGCAGAAATAATGAACTATTTGGCTGTATAAAGGCACAAGTGATTCTACTTAATAAACACTTTTTTAAGAACACAAGAATATCTCTGTCAGATTCCACTGAACTGGTATATATATTTACTATTTGCATATTTACTGTATATTTACTGTGACCGAAGGCTATAAATAAAACAGGACACTAGCAAGATGTACAGATTGAACCTTAAATCAAACAGGAAACCTTTACGTTATGATTTGATCTGCAAGAAATAGGCGCTAAACCTCTCTCTAATCATATTCAACTATTATAAGGGGAGGCCCATTGAAACAAGTAATCCTACATAATCGTAAAAGATGAGATGACCACAACAAGAATGTTTTTGATGATTGTCCTGTTGTTCGCTAGGACTAACCTGGATTTTAATAACAATACAATTAAAACTCTTTTGAAGTAGCTTTGGTCAGAGAACTCCTCTTCTATATTTCGACACTTAAAGAATGGATAAATGATATTTCACGACAGTTATTTCTGTAGTTCAAATAATTCAATAGGACCGATGATTTCAAGAAAATTAGTATACTATATAAATATAATCCGGTTATTTTTTATTGTTGTTTTATAATTTCAAACATTTTGTCAAATACTTGACGTCGGAAAGCGGAAGATTTGTCAAATACTCTGTATTAAATAGATGCGTCTCGAAAGTTAATATTTCGATTGGTTCAGAAATTCAGTTGATATTGTTGAAAGTGGTAATGTTTGGGAGAATATAGCGATACATCTTCAACCAATCTAAAGCTTCTGAAGCGGAGCGGGCGAAGTAAAACCCACTGAGATGGATACAATAAATATTCAACAGATACAGGTCTATAAAATATCATACAGCATAAATTTTTGATTTATCTAAATTACTTAATGCAGATGATTCTACAGTTATGTATGTTATACATTTTGGGACTAAAATCTAGACAAAAGTAATCGAACGGTCTCTTATCACTTCTACAGAGACAGTCAAGCGTATTATCCGCAGTCCTTTCACACAATTAGGCTGTATACACACACACACACACACACACACACTCACACACACATACACACACACACACACACATACACACACACACACA
>NC_068988.1:96461780-96462363 GCF_001194135.2 Octopus bimaculoides
ACACTCACACACACATACACACACACACACACACATACACACACACACACACACAAAATAGATACACATACATACATACACATATATACATATACATATCTGTATATATATATCTGTATATGTATGTGTATGTATAATATATATATATATATATATATATATATATATATGTAAAAGAAGTAAACTGATTTGAAATTTACCCAGTCACACGCTATCTCCGTTACTAAAGTTAATTAAATAAATATAAATGCGACATGATATAATGTTTACAAGAAACATATGTTTTAAGAATATATCCTCAAGGGTCTCAGAATGAACGGGTAGAAGGGGAAATGAGCAAAAGAGAAGAATTATGAGTAATAAAAGAGAAATGGCCATTGAAATGGAATTGGAAGTCATCCGCAAGAAATCCTCAGGTTCAACTGATATCTTTTCCGTTAGCCATATCTCTTACTCGCCTCCTTCACAATATACATCCTTACCTTTCTTACGCATACATGTACGTACATAAATACGTATATGATGTATATGTGTTAGCGCATATATATATATATATATATATATATATATACATACACACACA
>NC_068988.1:96462689-96463836 GCF_001194135.2 Octopus bimaculoides
TATATATATATATATATATATGTACACATATGTACGTGTATATAAGCATGTATACACACTCATGTATACGTGTGTAAGTGTGTGTGTATGTATAACTAGTTTCTGCTAAGTTCGCCTGGTCCCTAACATTTAGCTTCATTTTACAGATTGAAATCTGTAGCAATCTTTAAAGAGCAAAATCGCCGGAGACGTACCCTTACACACAATTTTAATGCGTAATTTAAAATGGCCGTATCCACTTCCGTTTACACATGCCCTGAAATATATTTCGGCAGTATCGCAACCTGTTACCTCCCCTTGATAGTATAAAAAAGTTTATAATATAGATAAAAATATATTATGACTTTGATAATGTAAAGATAGGAATAGAAGTTAAAACTAATAATTTTGGAGATTATAAAATCAATCAGAAAAAAACCCCATCTTTTTATCTTTTGCTTGTTACTGTCATTGGACTGCGGCCATGCTACAGCAACGCCTTAAAGCATTTAGTCGAATAAATCGATCCTGGGGTATTTTAAAGTATTTTAAAATAGTTCTCTGTCGGCCAAAACCACTTACGAAACTTTGATTGGGGTCAAGGTTATAGTAGAAATCACTTACCCAAGGAACTGCGCGGTGGAACTGAACCCAAGACCACCTAATTTTGAAGCAAGCGTCTTAACCTTGCATCCACATCTGCACCATGCACTATAGAGTGCCTTATATGATTATCGGCAGCAGATCAATTTTAAAAGTTCCACTCGTGCGCACACACTTGCACACAAGTACACAAGCAAATACACACACACACACACACACACACACACACACACACACACACACACAAAAAGCATACACACACATACACACCACACATGCACAAACAACACAAACACGGGCGCAAACGCATGCGCACATAAGGATACACATCATAGAAGGGCAGAATGGAGTAAGTGGCGCAAATCGAAAAGTGTCGCTGACGAGATCACAGATGCGTGACGAAAGATTTCCGGACAATGGACATGAGTTAAAAAATAAGAACAGTAATAAACGAGTGAAGAACGAATATATAGTGCGTGTGTTTATTTGGCAAAAAAAAAGAAGCCCATACCGAAGTACAACAATATCAGTTTCAACACACGATTTAACATCAGGAATCTTGCAA
>NC_068988.1:96463846-96465187 GCF_001194135.2 Octopus bimaculoides
ATTCCCGAGCGTCATACTAATATATACTTTTGTTATTTACACCACCTGTCCTCGTCTGTTGTTATTTTTTGTATATTCTCCCATATATATATATATATATATATACATACATACACATGTGTGTGATGTGTGTAAATGCACATAAACAGACGCGCACATACACACGAACACACACACACCATATCCATAAGCGCACATGTGTGTGTGTGTGTGAAGGTACACTGTTACGAAAAAGACATGATATTCAAGTGTCACATGTGTTACGTGGTGGATGTTGGTCGCTGTTTTATTAAAACAGAGCAGTCAGTCTGTTACACTTTTGAAGTAATTAATCCTACTGTCTTAATAAATCTTTTGAGTGTAGGTGGTTTGATCGTACGGATATTTACCGAATGGAATTGATCAAATTTATTTTACAGTTGCAAGTCAAATCCTACGTGGTTTATTCCCAGACGCGCGAGTAGCACAACCAGGTTGTGTTGCGTATTCTTTCTGGAAACCGTATTTCTTTTTCACTGTGTGTGTGTGTGTGTGTGTTCGTCTGGAGGGTTTGTGCTTGGAGAATTTGTGTGTTCCCATACACTTGGGTTGAGAGATGGGACGCAAAAGGAAACTAAAGTGAAATTACAGAAATTCGAAAAGCAAATTTTGTTTATCTAAGCTCCGATATCCAGCCTACTGAATCAGGAAGGCCACGCTGACATTGCACAGTTAATATACTGGAAGAAGAAACGGGAACCACACACACACACACACACACACACACACAACGCACACACACACACACACACACACAACGCATAAACGCGCTCACCCATACGCTTACACAGGCACGCAAACTCACACACATTAATGTATACACGCACATGCAGTGAAAATTCTGTTCCGATATCTATCTATCTATCCATCTCTCTCTCTCTCTCTCTCTCTCTCTCTCTCTCTCTCTCTCTCTCTCTATCTATGTGAGTTTGATGTATGTGTAAGTACATTTATACGTATGCCCACATACAGACACACACACACATTTATGCAAAGAAAGGATCAAAACAAGGGAGACAACAAAAATCCAGTTAACAAACAATTTGCAAAAGTGAGTCTCTGCTAGAACAAAAAAAAACCAAAAAAACAAAAAAACAAAACAAAACAAAACAAAAAACAACATACAACGACAACAACAGCACCAACACCAGCAACAGCAAGAGCAGTAACAACATCGTCATCATCATCATCATCATCGTCGTCGTCATCATCATCATCATCATCATCATCATCATCATCATCATCAGCAACAGCAGCAGCAGCAGCAGCAATAACAACAAAAACAAAAGCTAACATAGCAAC
>NC_068988.1:96465215-96466111 GCF_001194135.2 Octopus bimaculoides
AAAAAAACAAAACAAAACAAAACAAAAAACAACATACAACGACAACAACAGCACCAACACCAGCAACAGCAAGAGCAGTAACAACATCGTCATCATCATCATCATCATCGTCGTCGTCATCATCATCATCATCATCATCATCATCATCATCATCATCAGCAACAGCAGCAGCAGCAGCAGCAATAACAACAAAAACAAAAGCTAACATAGCAACGAGATGTGTAATAACGTATATTCTGACATCATAATAGTTGGGTCTAAAATCTAAATTATGCTACATCAATGCATGACCTTTTGTGCCGGTCTGTGGATTGTTGTTCCTTTGAAGGCTGAAGGGTCAAATGATGGGGGGTCTGCTTGGATAAAGAGGCACGTGATGAAATGTTGTTGATTATCTTTTCTTGTAAAAAGTATTAATAATGAATTGTGTAAACGGCAGGACACATCGCTAAACAAACATTATAAATGCGTAACCAATTGATAAAACAATGACTTTAATTTAGTATTGATGGAGCATTTAAAGGGTCAGCGCTTATTCCTATTTTCAATGACATGAAGCGCGTCCATGCATACACACACACACACATACACACACACATACATATATACATATGCACACACATACATAAATACATATATTTATGTAAGATACAGATAAGGAAATAATTTTATTCTCAAACGCAGGATAATGCTAATAATATAGCATGAACAGGATAAACTATCTATATATTGCAGAAAAATCTGTCGGCAGCCAGCTATGAAACTCGAATCCATGCGATTACGCGTCAAGTACTTTACCATTAAGCTAAACTGTCCCAACGAAATTCTTCTGCAAATTTAGGATATATATCTATGTGTATATATATATATATATATATATATATATATATATATAT
>NC_068988.1:96466631-96467624 GCF_001194135.2 Octopus bimaculoides
CACACACACACACACACACACACACACACACACATAAACACACACACATGCACTCAAGCACGTACAAACACACATATGCCCTGACAAATCAAGACAAACAAAACGCATAAAACGCCTGACATTGGACGTCTGACGTTACTCACACCAATGCACAAACAACCCGGATGTCACATAAATACCCGGACATTTTACTCTTCACAAAAAGAAACTCGCGCATCGCTACACGCACACTCACGCACACACACACACACACACACACTCTCTCTCTCTCTCTCACACAGGTACACACAAGCGCACATACGTACACAAGCTACTCGTGACTAACGCATTCGCCTAATATGCCACCCACACAAACTAAAATGCTCTTAATTGCCTTTCTGTACTTATATAAACATAATTGCTTATATTAAGAATATAAGCAATATTTTCTTCTAAATTGTGTACAAAGGCAGACAGACTGTTTAAGGAGAGGTTTTAGTCGATTTTAAGCGATCCTCTTACATTACTGGTCGTTTATTTTATCGCCGGAGAGATAGGCTTTCTTTTATAGAAATTGTAATTATCGACGACGGAGAGCAAGTCCACTCCATAAGATGCGTGCCCCCCCCTCTTTATGGAGTCATTTTCGCTTTTTTTTTTTGAAAAATACTGCTTATCCTTTTCGGGTTCCGCTTGATATCGATTGTTTCCACCTGTTATGACTAAGACAGGGAGTTATTTGATCTTGGCCACGGGAATAAGACAATCCCCCCCCACGATTCCACAGTTGTTCCCTGTGTTGCCTTACGTAACAAACCCCAGCCATTTGCGGTTAGTTTGAGTCTTTCAAATCTTCTTAGCAGTAACCCCTTAAATAGTTTTTATTGTCACAGTCATAAGACCTGGTTTTTCACGTTTACCCGTCCAGCCTTTCGCTTAATATTCTCTATAGAGAATATGACTATGGCTGTTTTTCTTTCCGTAATCCGGGGTCATGACCCCTAATATCCATGG
>NC_068988.1:96467676-96473915 GCF_001194135.2 Octopus bimaculoides
TTCTTAGCAGTAACCCCTTAAATAGTTTTTATTGTCACATTCATAAGACCTGGTTTTTCACGTTTACCCGTCCAGCCTTTCGCTTAATATTCTCTATAGAGAATATGACTATGGCTGTTTTTCTTTCCGTAATCCGGGGTCATGACCCCTAATATCCATGGTGACTCGCACTGAAAGTTACGACCTACTTATATTTTGCTGTAACTAGTGACTACGATTCAAAGACTTGACCTCATGACCGATGACCCTTGATGATGACTTTTGCATTTCTGCTTCCCAGGCCACCATATCTCATATATTTTACCTTGCATTTTCGCTCTGGTATGCAGTGTGGGGGTAGATAAAAGTATAGCATTAATTATGAAGAGGGGGTCTAAATATCAAATCCGATAGGATTAAACATCACAAACTGATATTCTTTTCTACTCTAGGCACAACGCCCGAAATTTTTGTGGAGGGGGGGTCAGTCGATTAGATCGAGACCAGTACGCAACTGGTACTTAATTTATCAGCCCATATACTATGGAAAGCACTCTCCATCTAAAATGGAATAAATGTGAGGATAATTCTAGCACGCATAGCAAAACAAAAGTGTCCTTGCTACTCTTGGCCTCCGGAGGATGCCCGGTACTAAGGCAGCTAAAATAAAGTTATAATGAAAAGAAATGATAATAATAATAATAATAATTATTATTATTATTAGTATTATAATGATGATGATGATGATGATGATCTCTTTATTAACCACATTAAGAAAAAACATTATGGACAGAACAGGACAAAACAAAGAATGTGTGTGTGTGTCTTGTTGTTGTGAGGGTTTTGTGTGTAAACAAGACCAACAAAATTTAAAAAATAAACAATGTGTGATCTTCAATAGGGAGGAGACGTTCGAGGGCTGCTCGTGGAATGACCCCATAAAAAACATGGGTACCCTGACTTTTGGGGCAGCTGCTTTTTTCTTTCCTTTTTTTTCCAACTACAGGCGTATGCTTATGGCAGGCCCCTTCACTCAACCCCACTTTCATCCACCTCTCAGCAAACTGGCCAGAAGACAGCACTTCCCTCTCTTTCATTTTCCTTTTCAAGTGAAATTTGAAGAAGTTGATCAGGGATTGGCCGAAGAGAAAAGTGTTTGTCTTCAGCCCCTTCAATCTTGTCACCATACAGCCTCTTTCGCCACGGCCACTAGGCATATAAACGCAGCTTTTCTTTCTCGGTTAAAGGAAGGCGGTGGCATAATAATAATAATAATAATAATAATAATAATAATAATAATAATAATAATAATAATAATAATAATAATAATAATAATAATAATAATAATAATAATAATAATAATAAGACAAAGTAGACGAAGAAGAAGCAGAAAAAGAGGAAAAAATGAAGAAAAATAACTTGTATTGTGTAAAACTATTGTGCATGCACACATAATATAACGCAAATTGTTTTGTACTTATACTATTTTATAATTTTGCAAAAGTAAAAACAAAAACCGCATCGCAAAGACAGCCTGCTGACATATTTGGGGTACGGCTAGTCATACATTATACCATTACAGTGGCTGTTGTCCAAAAGGGAAAAGCTACTTGTTTAGGTCATGATGTCACAGTGTAAACGACTTGAAAATAAATGACAGCTTTTGGACTATTGATAAGAATATGGTTAGTAGAAGTGGGCACTTAGCGTTTTGCTCTGTACCTTCAACCATCTCTCACTTCTTCCTCAGTCTTTGAAAGGTCTTCGTTTTAATAAGAGATTCTAGTGTCATGTTTGGTGCGAAGGGAACGTAACTGAAGTGCTTAGGAAGATGTTTTGGTTATAGTTCCAGTTCACAGTCGAGGTTGCACTTAGGTCATCTCTTTGATGTCAAAACGCACACGCACGCACGCACACACACACACACACAGACACACGTTTATATACATACAGGCATACGCATATATGCATGTATATATGTATATATGCATGTATCTCTCTCCTCCTTTCTACATATATACACGTATACATGCATATATATATTTATACGTGTGTGTATATAATTATGTAAACATAAGTATATATTATATTATATATTTATTACTAGTGCATTAGATATCGTTTTTGTAGAAATTGATACAACGAATATACATTTCGTCGTGATATTATAAGAACGTGCTTATGATTTTTATATTCCCCTTCTTGAGAAGGGTGGTTCAACTTGACTAGTTTCTAGTCTTATTAGAATTTCATCAGAGAAAGAAACAGATATTCTGTCCACAGGAACCTCATTACTTTCTAGCCTTTTATAATGTATACAATCTGAGACAAAAGTAAACTAGTCTATCTAATTTGTATAACGATAGTGGATCCACTTTATTTACGCTGCAAAGAGAATGGAAGGTCTACGAAATATATACTTTATGATAAAAATCATACATATATGCACACATTCAACCATGCACACACGTACACATCACACACGCACACACGTACACAGCACACATGCACATATTCATATCGGTAATTTATACTACCATAGGTATACCAAATAAATTGGTTTCACGTAAGAAGGTCTGACTAGGGATCTTAGCGCCCCACAACATTCTGCTTGGTAGGTTTTTCAGGCCTTGTTCAAAGCACAAGCTTGAAAGATGATTAATATCGGAGAAAGGGAGAAAAGATGAGAAAAGTTTTTTAAAAAACCGAGTCTAAGCTCATTCTGTGATGAAGGAGAAGAAATGTGAGAATCCATGGAAACGCGAGAGAAAAAATTGGATCAAACATTAAAGAAGGCAATGAGTGGATTGGACTCTGAGCGAAGATATTGTTTTAGCATGAAATGCCATCTGTTCCTTAAAGCCGCTACTTAGCAGGGTCTTGTTCTTATCTTACAGGGTGACCGTAAAATGTCTTTTGAAGAGAATAGAATGGAAGTCCTGTGGTTAGTCCTGTTGAAAATGAGGTTTCTAAAAATCGCATGAGTGAGGGGAATGTTTGTTTATATATCTCAAGCTTTCGTTACGGTTTTCAGGTATAGTGATGCAGCCAGGAAATCTGCCTGAATTAAACTAATATCTGAATTATTTTGAGGCCACAACTATTAAAGGATGCAATTAGGTGGCCATCGGACTGGTGTAAAACCGTTATGTGGTCGACTCGGCATAAATCAATGCTGTGGTTGGGGAGTCTGTGCTTCGTGAGTCCTAGTTCCCTCACGTCATCCCCATACGTCATCGAGGCGTTGAACAGAGATTATCTGCTTTAGCCTTTTGCTCATAGACCTCACTGCGCTTGCCGAAGTACTGATAAAAGAAGCAAACACACACACAAAAAAAGTACGATAGAGTACAGTGGTTGGCGCCAAAAACTTAAATTGCTAAGATAATGGCGAATGGAAGCCATGCCGTTTATTCAAATCCTTTGGCGCTGGCTTCACTTAATCTCTACTTGCCGTTGGTTATTATTATCGCCATTGAAAGTCGACTGATTACCTCGATATATTTTATAAGTGGATCAGATTTCGTTAAATTCTAAAGAAATGGAACGTCGAATGAATTTTCAAAGATATTCTAATATTTCAAATAATTAAGATCCCCTTTTGGCAGCCAGTAATGTTTTAAACTGGAACATGCACCCGTGTCTATATTGATGGAGGTGGGGTAGATTTATTTTATTTTAGCCAAGTTAAGGATTTAATTTACATATGGCGTCTTGAGTTTTCTCTTGGAAAATTTAATTAAATTTCGTTGTATTTATATCACATTTGTAGTGGAACCCCTAAAAAGGTCATAGGGACTGCATTTCTTCCCCCTACAAAGTCATGAAGAGAGAAAATTTTAGAAAGGAATATTTGATACTTTATGTATGAATTAGATATAAGTGGATTTTGAAATATGAGGCTAATTAGGTAAGAGATATCTGGATGAAATAGCACACACACACACACACACACACACACACACACACACACACACACACACACACACACACACACACACACACACACACACACACACACACACACACGGACACACACACATATGTGTGTGTGTGTGTGTAATTATCTTTATACGTATGTATGCATATATGTATATGTGTATGAAAGTACGCACATGTGTGCGTGTGTGTATATGTGTGTGAGTTTCATATACACACAAGTTTATATAGACACCAGTTTGTGTTTATCAGCTCCCGCTGAAACTACTTGGTGGGAAGCAGAAGGACATATAGAATTGAACATAAATTATAAATAATTTCTGTGAAAATTTTTATAAAAATATTTGCTATAAGAATCTCTGTGACAGGCATCTAAAAGCCACAAACATGTCAGTATCATAAATAAATAAATAAATAAACAAATAAGTAAATAAAAAAAAAAATGAACAAAATGTCTTTATACATTTAACTACATATCGTTGCCCCTGAGTTTGATTGCTACCATGCAAGATTCTAACAATAGGAAAATATATTTGGAGTTTGCTAACAGTCAATTTTCATCTCCTGCGATCGTACTTTTCAAACATGGGCCGTATTTTTGCTGCAACTGGGCAGAAAATTGGAGATGGAAATGCTGTCCATTAAATTTATTTGGGGTAAATTGCGAGGCCCCCAAATATTATGGCGATTCACATATCCAAGTGTGTTTCAATGCCCTCTAACACTCGATATGTGGTTTATGTCTACGATGTCTCATGTTTTGTGAACTTGACAATTTTTTATTAGCGTTTCGATTTGGTCTTCATCAGTGACTGTCTGGGCGTTTAAAGCATTCCTGATCAAAGTCCTCATTCCAAAATCTAGCGAACCACGCACGAACAGTCCTCTTAGCTATGGTACCATCTCCGTAAACTGAACATGTCTTTTTTGCGTTGCATACAGAGTATTTTTCTTGCTGGAAATAACGGAGCATCAAATGACAGAAATGTATCTCATTTTTCTCCACTTTCATCATTTTAACGCAAAAAAAGCAGAAGAAATAAACTATTCATACAGTAATCGTATTGAAAGATGTGTTGAAATGTCACCATTTAGGGGACACACACACAACTCTGTGCACGCACGTGTATAGGTGTGTGTGAGTGTGCGTACGTGCTTGTGTTTGCGTATGTGTGTGCATGTGTGTTCTGCATTAAAATTAAAATTTTTACTTAGTTCCCCTTTCATTGTAACTCTCACAGACGCTCCACAACACTTTTCATGTTTCATTCTTATTTTACGAAAAGAGGAAAGACGACAATTTATTTTATTATTTTTCTTTTTGTTCAAGTCTCATTTTGAGTCATACGTGCATCTACATGCGAAAGATTCGCCGATAAATATCAGTGTTGTTTCAGGATAAACAGATGAAACTGGACGATTACACACACACACACACACACACACACACACACACACACACACACACACACACACACACACACACACACACACACACACACACAGACACACACACAGACACACACAGAGACACACACATACACACACACATACAGATATATGTGTATTTTTGCATATATTCAAAACTCACAAGCTTAAACATGTGCACATACATACATACACATATACACACACACTCACACACATATATAATAACAATATATATGCGTGGGTGTATATACAAAGACGTACAAATTTAAAGATGCATTACTGCATAAAAATAAATATTCATATATCATATATCAGCTCATATGTATATCTATAAATACTTATGTTTATACGCACACACACATATCTATACATATATACAAATACACACACACACACACACATATATATATATATAGGGCATATGGTTTTATATATATATATATATATATATATATATATATATATATATATATATATATATATATAGATAGATAGATAGATAGATAGATATAACCGTATTTCCTATTTTTTTCATATATTTGATGCAATACCGAATACTTTGCAGTGAGATCTTTTAAGAATCACTTTTTAATTCCATCTTATTATCGAGCTGTATAAGACTTCAAAAATAGGATTTTTTTTTATTGCGATTTATGTTATAAATACTTACAAAGTTTCCAATAAGATTATGTTTCTTCCTGTTGGGAATATACAGGAGAATAAAATAAAAGATTAATAATATAAAATGTATCAAATATTAAATCTAATAAGAGTAAGAAAATATTATAATTACTGATAGTTGTATGTAAAACGTTGGCTGTAAAACCGTATGCAGTTTACGGTTTGAAACGATGTTGCTATGCATATATATATATATATATATATATATA
>NC_068988.1:96474344-96480042 GCF_001194135.2 Octopus bimaculoides
ATATATATATATATATATATATATATATATATATATATACATGATGAATTATACACTTACACAGTGTTTATTATTACGGTCATTTATGCGCTGAAGTCTCTGTAAACCTCTGCCTGACATGTTTCTGCTGCATAGATGTCTTGCTATGTGGTGTTCATATTATCATCCCTCTCCAATCACTGTATAATATATATTTTACAGTTAAGAAAGTAAATTTCGAACGCAGTAAAGCTGTAAGAAGCTGTAAGGGAGTAGAGCCTGTACCCCGTAGCCAACTGTTGGCGGCAAATGGTTTTGTGTTTTATAAGGGTAGGTACACAATCTTTCCCTGCATTCGAAATCTACTTTCCTATTTGTAAAACAGCAACACATTCGACACTTCCAAAAGTTCGTTTATATAATGCTGTCGCATTGGAAAAGCTATAATTTAGCATTAAAATGGACGGTAATTATTGTCAGGTGACGTTTAGCGTAATGGCTAGAGCACTCAGTCAATATCTGAGACTTACAAGTTCGACTCCCGTAGCTACATCAAGAAAAGGAAGTCCTCAGAGGACATCAACTGAAATTGAACAAAATTCTTGAAGATAGACAGACCGATGCTGTGAGTTTCAACAGCACCACGAGTCAACCATATATCGCCGTGTCCTACACAGTCAACCTTGCATCCCTGTGCTAACTATTCTGTCAACTCGCCGCCGTGGAAGCAGTAAATATTATTGATACTTATTTTAGATGAAGCATTCTGTTGAACTGTTGAAAGATAGAGTCGACACCAACAAAGTTTTAATTCACAATTATACAAGGAGAAACCTTAACAATTTCAATGTTCACTTAGTGTCTGCTACTTCATAACTTTCCTCTTATCTAGTTGGAACAAATGACACATATTTGTTGGGTAAGGATATTGCCTATGGAGTAGAACCATTATGTATATCTTCAATTATTTATTGACCAGCAAGGTATCTGAATACAGAACTAAAAAAATCAACATCTGATACATTCACTTTTATATTTAAGAGATGAGGAATTATGTACATTATTTACATTATTTACATTTGACGGATATTTGTTCTCATCTTGTTTGTTGTCAACACAACGTTTCGGCTGATATACCCTCCAGCCTTCATCAGCTAATACACTATAACCGTTATAACATCGAAAAATACCTTAGGAATGAGAACTCTGGTTCGAAATTTCCCCAAGACACCTGATGAAGGCTGGAGTGTATATCAGCCGAAACGTTGTGTTAACAACAAATAAGATGAGGACAAATATCCGTCAAATGTAAATAATGTAAATAATGAACTGACACATTAGCCACAATATGTTTGCCAGTCCTGTGAAAAACAATAGCCATATCTGCATCAAACCATACCCAATCGGATTTTATGGAAGAAAACATATATTCTATAACATGTAACCGTTCAACACAAAATTGCTTTGTAAAGAAATGTCGTTCTGGTCTGAAATATCTTTGATAAGAGGTCTTCTTCATCGACAAAGAGTCGACCTTTAGATAAACCATAACAACACAACCTCAACTCTTTCTCCAAAATATATCAAATATATTCGGGAGGCTGGAATGAACTCATCTCTACGACTAATGATACATAGTTCGAAGAGGTGTTTACGAGGAAAGAATTCTGCAATACCTTAGATCTGAAGATGTTTATAAATATTGAAATAAACATAATTGAGAAAGTTTCAAAGAATATATTGCTAGTGTCGAAAGAGGGACTCTTTGCCCCTATTATTTCCGTTTGTTTGGATAGACACACTTTGGGATGATATTCGAGAAGGTCACAACTATTTCGCTCGTTGGCAGCCATTTTGATGGTCACCGAGTACAAAACTAGATTCGATGATGTTCTTGGATCAATTGTTATTGCTATATTTATTAAACTAGATAAGTAGAGATGTGGTACAGCAGAAATCGGTTAGTGAAGATAGATAGATAGATAGATAGAGAGAGAGAGAGAAAGAGAGAGAGAGAGAGAGAGAGAGAGAGAGAGAGAGAGTGAGAGAGAGTAAGAGAGAGTGAGAGAGAGAGAATAAAACAATTTTCTTGTTTCTTGTCTCTTTATTGTTATCTTCTTCTTCTTCTTCTTCTTCTTCTTCTTCTTCTTCTTCTTCTTCTTGTTTGTTGCTGCTATTATTTGTGTAAATTAGAAACACATGGCTGTAAATCACGTCTGCACGCAGCGGGACCGATCACTGTCATACTCTAGGTTTCTGGATGCATCAACCAGCCACCCACCCCATTCCCTTCCCTATAACAGTATCTTCTGTCTCCGCTCGTATATTTTATTTCAGATAAACCGAACACAAACTTTTAAATTAGATAAATTACCGTTTGTACATGTTCGTGTTTCGAAGTGTGTTGGCATACATACACACACACACATACATGCATACAAACAGACACTCACATATACACATATATATGCATGTATGTATGCGTATATCTATTTGTCAATGTGGTTGAGTATTTCAATGTCTAATATGCTTAGTTGTGTGTGTATCGCTATGAGTTACTTTGAAGTATCTGCTGTGTCTGTACATATATCGCTGAGTATGTCATTGTATGCATGTGTGACGAAACATATACGTGTGTGTGTGTGTGTGTGTGTGTTTTGGCCTATTATTTTTGCAGTATCGGGAGAACAATAGAATTCGCTTGAAGTCTCACAAATTTTGGTGATCTAAAATCATTCTCTACAAATACTTTAAAGCTTTATTTTTCACCGTGAGAGAATTCCATTGAAAAATAAAACGAAAAACTCACATACTTATCATGCTAAACAATTATGGCTAGAATAACGCTTCTCGCTCCCAATTATATTTGACACTGAAACGAGCGTTTGAACTGTAAACCTTCAGGGGTGGGGGCTTTATGCAAACAAGGAAACAGAAGCTATGTGAATTTAATGAAGGTTATAAAACTTGTCAACCAATAAATAAATGCAAGCATGACAAGACTATGATATGCTGACGATGTTCAATAAACCCGAAACATGTCCATAGTTGTCTGCAAACAAAACATCAGACGATCAGACTAAAAGGTAGCCAATTCAGGTTTGAGGGAACTTCATTCTTAATTCCTTAAAATTATTATTTTCTCTCTTCTTTGAAAGTCGCTGAAGATTCTGCATCATTTTCTGAATTAAGAGTAAGTTTGTAATTAATTCAGACGTTTTGCAGACATCATTTCTTTGCCTTTTTATCCAAATTCATACCATTTGTTCCCTTTAATTGTTTCCTGTAGCTCATTATATCTGTCAAGTAAATTAAGTATATTGGCTAACAAATTTTTGTAGCTAATTTTCTATAAAGCTGTTCAACTGATTAATGCAGGTCTAATAAGGCTAAAATTTATCTATAGTCGTCTTTTGTCTGGAATAAACTGATTTTGGGGAATTAAATCTTAAAACCATTTCTCCTTTCTTGTTTGTTTCCAACGACCAAATAAGATATTTTCAATAAACTGATACATTTTCATGCATACGTCATTCAGAGCATTAGTCTTTAACTTGTTTTGTTAATCTGTGATTAGTCTACAGTTACTGGATTGTTATTCAATCAATTAAATACATTTCACGTTACAATGTGAGTGCAAGTGAAATGTAAATAGTTGTTCATCGTCACGATGGATAATGTTTAGTCATCGTATTTTAATGGTAAATCTATCCAGCAGACGACAGAAATCTAGGGTAACTATATAACGGCTGTACTCAACATTAGTCGTGAGAAGAGGAGAAATGTAATCATCGTTCATTGTCTTTTTCTGATAATGTTTAGTTATCAAACTTTAATGGTAAATCTATCTAGCAGACGACAGATATCTAGGGCGTAAATGCAATCGTTGTACTCAATATTAACCTACAAAACGGCAGAAGCGTTTACGTTTGCCTAAGCATATGGTTCTCTTTTGTACATAAAAAGGGGGAATATAAACGTGCTAGCCCACTTTAGTTTATAACTAGTACTTATCGACTCTGAAAGGTTGAAATGTAAAGTCAATAAAAGATTACATGGAAACATAATGAAATAGACTACAAACTGTATGTTACGTTGATGTTAATGTTCGCTTCTTTACTATCTCGGTCAACCTAATCACTCTACATTTCAGCGAAGTGGTTCAAAACCGAGGCAGACTTACACAAGAGAAATACTTGATATGCGATATTAAGTTCGTTTAGGCTTACAGAAATTACGTTAGATCATGGCGTAACCTAAACCAGTACTTTTTGACCTGGACGTTAACCGCTCCTTGGAGGTGCTATGAGCTCATAAAGAGGAAACACATGCCAAATGGATGCTATAAAGGTGCTGGATGTTTAAAACAGATTTTTCCTAGAAATATGATATTTAAATCAGGTTTAATACTTATATTTTAAACATATTAAAAAAAAGATTTGTTGGGGGCTAGAATAGGAGTAAGATATGGTGTTATCAGAGGGTAGAAACATGACTGAAGATGTACCGAAGTCCAATATGATTTCATTATACAAGTCTTGCCTTCTTTTGTAATTTCCATAGAAATATATCTTAAGAAGTATTAATCTACGCAAATAACCAAATAGGAGAACATACTCCCTCTCTTTCATACACACAAGCGTGATGCGCACGCGCAGGTGTGACCTGGTATTGGTAATCATGTCAGCTAATCTGTGAAGAATAGAGGGAAAACCTCCACGAGCTTCCTTGATAGGGAGAGTGATTTGAGGAGAAATCCCTGTGTCGCACAGATAATGATTCGATCTGTCATCTCCAGGGAACCCGAATTTCAGTTCACAGAAGGTACCCCATTTGTGTCATGACAAACTTCACTATATTCTATGGTCGCTGTTGATTTAGTTGTGAGAAACAGGTACCAACATCTGAGGGGAAGTTAAAATTATAATAATTTAGCGTTCTATCTCTCAGGTGTATCTCTCATCTATTTATCCCTCCAAAGTTAAATGCAGGATCAGGAATGAGTTCGAGGTACGTGGCTTTCGAAAAAAGAAAACTTAGAAAATAATTGAGCAATATTGAAAATGTTTACTGTTTATTCGATTCGTTCATTAATTCCATCCGTCGCTCCGTAATCGAACAAGTCTGGAAGAAGGGAGGAAATAACTAATATTCTTTTCTACTCTAGGCACAAGGCCAGACATTTTTGGGGAGGGGGCCTGTCGATTAGATCGACTCCAGTACGCAACTGGTATCTAATTTATCGTCCCCGAAAGGATAAAACGTAAAGTCGACCTTGGCGGAATTTGAACTCAGAACGTAAATACTGACGAAATACCGCTAAGCATTTCGCCCGGCGAGCTAACCATTCTGCCAGCTCGCCGCCTTAGGAAATAATTAATCTTATGAATAAATGTAAAACATATTTTAGAAAGAGGGTGACGATAATGTTTGCATTTGAAATGTGACCAGTTCAGTAAAAAAAGAAGGAGAGGAAAACTCTATGGGTTCATTCTTGGAAACAAATACAGACCGAAAATCTCCTATAATCTCTTATATATCTGATATACATAACACGCGCGCGCGCACATGTATATATATGTATGCACATACATATACATAAACATATACATACATATATACATATATATGTACACATATACATACATATATATACATATACATACATGCATAAACTTATACAAACATACATATATATATACATTTATATATATATATA
>NC_068988.1:96480198-96480848 GCF_001194135.2 Octopus bimaculoides
ATATATATGTATGTATGCATGTATATAAACACTTATCACAAATTATCAACACAATATTAATTTAAAGGAACGCCTTTTCTTTCTTGTATTTTTTTTTTTATTAGGTGCCAGTAAAGTTTGCTATGATCTGGAGGAATTCAAGTTTTACTGCGTGGTCGATTTAATCCCAATATCAGGGAAGGTGAGCTGACAGAATCATTAGTCCGACGCATAAAATGCTTAGTGGCGTTTTTTCCGGCTTCACTTTCTGAGTCCAAATGTTGCCAAAATCAACTTTTGACTTTCATTCGTTCGGGAGCGATAAATTAAATACCAGTTAAATACTGGGGTCGATGTAGTCGACTAGTCCCCCACCCTCGAAATTTCAGGTCTTGTGCCTGTATTAGAAAAGATCATTATTATTATTATTATTGGAGGCGACAAACTGGTAGAATCGCTAGCGTATCCGACGAAATACATATCAACATTTCTTCTGGCTCTTTACATTCTATGCCACACGCTTTCCTTTACATACGAGGCATTTCCTTCAGCTTAACTTCCTCGAGAACGACATCCGACTCGGAAAACGTATGTTTATGAACAACTCTGATTAAATAATAAATAATAAAGATATTTGGAAAAAAAAACACAAAACAAAACAAAACACAAAA
>NC_068988.1:96481443-96483435 GCF_001194135.2 Octopus bimaculoides
ATATACACATACACACACACACACAAATACACGTACACATATACCAAGGGTTTTCACACAATTTTCGGCTTCGGAATTCACTCATGGGACATTGGTCAGTCCGGGGCTATTGAATAGCACACTTACGCAAGATGCCGCGCAGTGAGGCCGAACCCGAAACTATGTGGATGGAATCATTGATTCAACTAATCCTATAATTATTTTCTTTGCCCCGGGACGATGAAAGTGAAAGTGAACTTCGGTGAGATTTGAACTTTGGTCGCAAACAGACGCAACTTATTGTCATTAGGAATTTTGTCCAAGCGTTTTGTTATTTGTGTTCCCAGATCAGAAATCTGGTGGGAAGGGAAAAGCCAAAAACATCGAACTCAGGACTTGGCTGCTGTTTCAATTTATTGGTCGTGAAAGGTTGAGAGGTGCAGTTGACATCCTTGTGATTCGAACTCAGAACATAAAGAGCCTAAATAAATACCACTAAGTGTCTGTCAATCTAACGGTTCTACCAATATAACAGTCCTAAAAGACAATTATAACACTTTCGTAATTATCTGGAGAGAAAGCCAATGTCTCATAGAAAACAATAAGTTGAATGGAAGGTCATAACCTGCAAAGGATAACGATTCCAGAGGGGGAGACGGGGGAGAATGATGGGGGGGGGGGTCGAAAGGGGTTGGATGGAGCCTTAGTGACATTGAATCCTGTTTCGGTCTTGGCCCTTTTTTTTTCTTTGTGGCTGCAAATCCGAAATCGTTGCCGCAATACAATCATCTTGACACAAAATGAAATATCAAACAGTAGAATTTAGCCAAATGTTTTAACGCTTCATTTTATTACGATTGAAAGAGTTGTCACATTGAACAAAGTTTAATAACGACGGCCGAACCGATTAACAAATTTAGGCTTTAGATTCGCGGATTGAAAATTGTTCTTAAACTTCATTCTTTCATGATGAAGGAAAAGGTTAAAAGTTATTCTGACTGAGAGCATACCATAATTGGAATGACCCTTTACCGATCAACCTCATAACTAGCAAAAAGTTATTGGTGGACTGAGAACCTACGAGCGTTCTTTCATTCGTTCTTTCTTTCTTTCTTTAGTAGTAGTAGTAGTAGTAGTAGTAGTAGCTGTTGTCATTGTTTTGTCGGAAATCAGAGGTCAACAAAATGACCTATGACGAAAGGCAAACCATCCACGACCATCCTGTCTTTTACGACTTAAGCGGCAGCACTTACCAATGCATCATGTCGTTCAACTTTCAAGAGATGCGATGTGTTTTGGCCCTTGTTCTGAAAATTTTTAGCTAGTTGAGATGTTGAATCTCTAAGTAGTATCCATGGAGTGCATCAGAAATACAAGATGAAAATTATCCCCACGCCACCATCCGATGCTAACTTATCCAATTTGACATCGTAAATATTTATAACTAAAGAAATCTTTCAAAAACCACCCTGTCTGAATTGAAACATAGGACGAGATGAGTTCGAAATACAACGCCGTATAGACGCACGTTTTGGTCTTTATGCAACAATGCATCAACTCGGTCCCTCAAGAACAATTAAACACATCACCCCCTTACGGCTGTCCGATAGTATTGTTACCTATTTGCTCAAGTTATCTCATGAAAAATATATCTATGATTTCATAAACATCAAACTCGTAATTTCCTTCATGGTGACGTCGAAAGCCCCTACATGTTTTTCATTGAGAAACGTTCAACTTGCATAAAATCTCATAGCGGCCATAAAAACGTTTAAATTCGAAACAGAAAAAACAAACAGAAATAACGTTTTACTTCCTGGAGAGAACGATAAACCTAACTTCAGATTTCCCCGCAACGTACAAAAAACCCAAAATACAACAAACAATTGAACTCCCGATAGGTGTTCGGGAATTGAAAAGAATTTCGTCATACAGACAAAATTCGTTAGAATGGTTTGCGTTGTAACGGAATTTTACTCGTATGATTATATATGAATACATAAATTTGTATAT
>NC_068988.1:96484232-96485350 GCF_001194135.2 Octopus bimaculoides
ATATATATATATATATATATATATATATACATACATACATATATTCTTATATAAGTGAGCAGGTATTGCAAGCGTAATCCCTGGTTCGGTTCTATATGAATGAACATATAGCAGGATCTACACACTTCTAACATACGATTGTGTTTAACACTTCCTTGTGTCAGAAAATATGCAAATATTTTTTGTGTGCGTTAATGTATGTCTCTTTGCACGGACGCGCTTCTGCACGTCTTGTGCATTGACATGAGTAATGATGCATCTTCTACGCGCATATTACTACGTGAGCAACGAAATGCAGGCGGCTGGTTTGATGGATCCTTAGAACTTTCAAAATAAGAGAACAAGAAACCAAAAGTGATGTTCTAATCGTTTCTTCTTCATTTCCAGACGTTCTGCATTTAAGATATTCTGCTTAATCGCACAATTTTGATGCTTTCTGCGATGAAGCAATTAAGAATACACTTCAGTCTTTGATTCGAGTTCTAGATTTCTTG
The DNA here is from genome assembly GCF_001194135.2 of Octopus bimaculoides. Classification (NCBI taxonomy): domain Eukaryota; kingdom Metazoa; phylum Mollusca; class Cephalopoda; order Octopoda; family Octopodidae; genus Octopus; species Octopus bimaculoides. Next base: position 96,484,727 of record NC_068988.1, read on the forward strand.
ACGAGAGTGCAAATGGTTAGTTATATATCTGCACCCTGTCCAGTTTTTTTCTCTGTAAGAGATTAATTGTTATCTATTTACTATGTTCTGCTGTAGCTACATGTTTAGCGTAGTTCTTAGCTTTTTTCACCATGTAGCATTCTCTTAGCTTTTCTCTGTTTCTCTGTTCGTCTACCATTTCTGCCTTGTATTCGTCGATTTCGTTTATGACATTTTAAAAATTTTCTGTTTCGTTGCTATTTATATTTTTCCGTTATTGTTTACGAGATATTTTTTTCGTCCAACAGTTGGCATTTTATGACAGTCTCAACTTATATAAATCTTTTTTCATTCATTTATCCGCGTTAAGCATAATCTTTCTCTGCCAGACTTTAGATGGTGTACGAAATTTAGCAATGATTATTGTTGTTGTTTTTTTTGTTTCTCCAGCTAAAATATTAAGTAACTAAAACTTACTGCTGAGGCAGCTAAAGTACTACTTCGTGTTACCTTATTTTTGCATTTCTTTTTGTTTTATATGTTAATCTAATATGTTTTTTTTAATATTCTTTCCCACCTTTTTTCATTTGTGGTGGTATATTTTCATGGACAATGAAACAGTAATTGTTTACATGAGTGTAGTAT
>NC_068988.1:96485747-96486552 GCF_001194135.2 Octopus bimaculoides
TATATATATATATATATATATTATTTAAAAGAGTTCTAACTCTGTCTGTTTTTTATGTTTTATTTATATTCTTATAAAATTAATGTGGAATATAGAATATATGTATGTATGTATACTTATATACCTTAGAATATCAAAACTGGTTTTGATAGTCTACTTTTGATATTCTACTTTTGATATTCTACTTCTTTTCGTTCTGTCTAGTAACCACGTAACTGTTGAGCTTTACTAAAGAAAAGATTTTGTAAAACAAAACAACGTATTTTATTAGTTTTTCTTTTCTAAAAGCGTCGGGTTTTCTTACTTCAATTGTTTCTAAGAAACCAGAGTGGATATTTAATCAAGCAAGCCAGCAAAAAATATATGCAACTTAATATTGTTTTTGCTGACTGGTTACATATTTAATATAATGGGTGGTAGACGGGGATGGTGGTATCAAATTCCTGCTTGTCTGACCTTTCTGCATTACTCCAATTATACACGAAACGTTTGCTAATGGAACATGGTTTCAATCAAAAATAAGATGAAATGGACAGATGTGCAGAACAGGAAGTTGCACCGATGCGAGACTGCTACATGTCTATAAATTGAAATGCACTCAGGAATCGAGGCACTATTGTCTAAAGGTTTCTTGCCGTTATGTATGTATGTGTGTATGCATGTATGTATGTATATGTATGTATGTATGTATGCATGTATGTATGTATGTATGCATGTATGTATGTATGTATATGTATGTATGTATGTATGTATGTATGCATGTATGCATGTATGTATGTATGTATACATATATATATATATATAT
>NC_068988.1:96486795-96491554 GCF_001194135.2 Octopus bimaculoides
ATATATACATATATACACAGTGTTTCCACAAATAACGAAAAATGAAACTACTCAGGAGCGTGTGTTTCGGTTGTGCTGGTCTCGTAATTGCACAGCACTGCCACAGCGTCTGTGGACGAGATAGTGGAATCTTATCGGCCCAGTTGTAGTATGTAAATTGTCAAGAATTGTTGTTATGCTGTTTAGTATTAAAATATGCCGGGTGCATTCGGTACGTTTGTGGTTTTGTAACATATAGAAAACATTGTACAGAAATTAGCATTCTGTATCATAATATTTTATTTAGGCCAAGGATTTCGTATTTGGTCTTATATCAAATTTGATATTTTATAGAATATTCAAAATAATTACATTCATTTTCTCAGTTTACAGAAATGAGGATGGTCAAGGTGATGAAACCAAAGGTGGAGGTGGTGGGGGTGCTTTGCTTTCTATCATCATAACAAATCCTGAGTCCATCTAGAGTAAATGGAAGTTATGATTCATTACAATAAACAGCAGTAGCACACTAGAATTAACGAGTGTTTCATTGGATTACCGTACCGAGTTAAAGGCCGCTCGCAGGAATACTTAGTTTCTATAGAGCAACAGGAATAAATATCATGTGTTTCGAGTTACAGATACAAGAGTTATGCTTTCAGATTCGGGAAAGAAATAGCTTAACCCATAAAGCGCTGGGATTTGCACTTACATAGCGTGGACTGCTGAGCGCATTTTATGAAAATGAGGGCAAGTTTTATACATCATCTGAAAAGTCATTAGTTGAACTATTAATCCTCTTGTATTCTGGGGGATATCGGAGTGTTTGAGTGACATTAGACCCCACCAACAAACGCCCATAAATTAAATGCATCTACCTGGGCCACGGTCGTGGCCTGTCGACCTGTGCCTGACTGCCACGATCGTGGCCCGTCGCGCTTTATGTGTCAACATACACATCCACTCACATCCTTTCACAATTCCTCTGGTCATGAGTGCAGGAAACCCCAACGAAATTTGAATCCAAAATGTAGAGGGACGTAACTAATTCTAATTGTATATTTTACTGGTTTCCCTACCATTTCTGGTAGTCTACCATTCTAATCATAGTGAAACAACAACAACAACAAGAACAACAACGACAACGACTTATAGAAAGTCAATCAATAGGTTCTTTCTGGTCACATTGCCTGTCTGTTGTATAGCTTCACTGTGCTGTTACGCGTAAATGAAACGAAATATTGAATGAAGCAACAATGAATAACAAAAAACAAACAAAAGAAACGGAAACAAACAAAAAAAAAAGACAGGATAGAAGTCCCAAAAGTTAGTCTGGAGCTGCAGATAATATTTCTAAGTTGAAGGTAAATGTAAAGGGAATAAAATATTGGTGACATAACCGAATCATATTTGGTGACATAGATTCGTCACTGGTAGTATGACACTGTTTTACGAAAACCATACAACAACATGGAAGGGGGACTCAAACACAGACAAATACGAAAACAAAAGTTTTGTAATAAATAAACAAATAAAAAGTTTGGTAAATGGTGGAATAGTCTGAGAGTCGTCTGAAAAACTGTACCTGAACGTTACGAGTTCGATTACCGGTGGGGGCAACTTTACCTTGCAAGTTTCCTAGATCGATAAAATATGTATCATTTAAATCTGGAGGATAATCTAATCGATTAAATCTGTCTCTAAGATGTTCGATCTTGTATCGATATCACAATACGTGAATGAATAATTCTTTCTACAAAAGGTGAAAGGCCTGATATTTCATGGGACAGGTAAATCAATTATATCGACGCAAGTGTTTGTCTGATAATTGCTTTATCGACATCAAAAGAACGAAAGGCGAATGTGATCTCGGCGGAATATGAGCACTCGGACTGTCAATCCGGAAGAAATATCCCTAAGGATTTTTTCCTGACGCACTAACAAATCTACCAGCTCACGCCTTTAATGAATAATCTTTTCTACTCTAGGCACAAGGCCCGAAATTTTGGGGGAAGGGGCCAGTCGATCTAATCGACCCCAGTACGCAACTGGTACTTAATTTATCGACCTCGAAAGGATGAAAGGCAAAGTCGACGTCAGCGGAGTTTGAACTCAGAACGTAAAGACAGACGAAATACCGCTAAGCATTTCGCCCCCCATCGTGCTACCGTTTCTGCCAGTTCGCCCCTTACGCCTTTAATGAACAATATATATACACACACTGCCATAAGTTATATTTAGTTTCATTTATGTTATTCTATTTGTCTTCGTCTCTTTCTTTATTTTCATGGTGCGAAGAATCAGCAAACAATACTGTCGAGCAGGAGGTCAATTTCTGACTGACGACATTTTGTTGCTCGATGAAATAAATATTCGACATAAGCTATTTGACAATTCACCCTTTCACTACTCAAAGTTTCTTGTAGGCAAATATGTGGAAAATATCCTAATGCAAAAACAGATAAAAATCACCAACGGTGTTGTTGCTAGTCATGTTTTATATTAACAAAACAATCAATATTCTAAAATGAGAGATCCTTCCTTCACACTCACTTGAAATGAATGAAAAATAAACAAGAAGAAATCATTGGTTAATGTTTATCTTAACATTAATCTGTTCATTTACTCAAGAACTACAAAATGTGTTTCTAACAAAACGAACGATGCATGCACACACGCGTACATTTGTGTGTGTGTTCATTCCGTATATATATATATATATATATACATACCCATACTATCTATCTATCTATCTATCTATCTATCTATCTATCTATCTATCTGTAGTTTCAGGTTTAAATTCCAAATTAAATAAATCAATTTTAGAATAATTAATTTAATTTAAATTTGATAACTTTGACCTTCTTCAGCACTATCATTCCATATTTACGAAGAAACATGAATAATTTTTTTTTTAAATGGCTGTGGACGAATGAGCTGATATTTTAAAAATTATTCAAGTTTCTTTGTAAATATGGAACGATAGTGCTGAGGAAGGTCAAAGTTATCAAATTTAAATTAAATTAATTATTCTAAAATTGATTTATTTAATTTGAAAGTTAAACCTGAAACTATAGTACACTATTTACACGCATTAATTTTTAAAAACTTATTCTGTTCGTCTCGCCCGCTGAGAGCTTTTATTCGTATCAAGGTGAATTATACATGTCTCATTAAAGCATCGATGTTCAACATGCACGGAAATCGTAGCTTCTATCTCCTTCCACACACAAACACACACATACATATGTGTATACATATATATGTGCGGATATGTGTGTCTGTGTGTGTATGTGTCTGCATTTTATATGCGTATGTATTGTGTAGAAACACGTTTGTGTGCGTGTGGTTCAGTGAGGGAAACCTTCAAGTGAGAGATTGCCATTCATAACGACGCTATCCAAGATGCAGGATGTAAACTCTCCCAGTTTAGTTGTAGATTAGATAGCAGAGGCAATCGTTTTAAGACAGCTATCAGCTCATCACACGTGCTTATAACGTAGTCAACCTCTTGGCTTCAGTTACAGAACCGGCTTTCACTGATATGACACGTTCGGTAAAATGATATTCACTAACTAATAAATAAATAGTTACCACCATCACCACCATCACCACCACCACCACTAACAACAACAACAACAACAACAGCAGCCACAACAACATAAATTCAATAATGTTTGTTTAATAGACATGATGATAATAATTTCTTCTCACTAGGAATTTATTAATGGAGGTAGATACAGTCACTTGATTGAAGCTACTGTTTCCGGCAAGGTCATGTGACCTAGCAGATACAACAGCCATATTTCACCCACTGTCTTGATTAGGAAGGATAGAACGGTGTATGTTGTCACTGGAATACAAAAATGAGGGGTGGTCACAACTGGAACGTCTTTAACGACAGATCTGGTCGTTCAAAATATTTCCAATAGGTTTTTCTTTTTATCTTTTTGTCAGCTGGAAAAGGGCACTGTTCAGGATCCTTTACAAGGGTCTCTGGGAATAGGGGTTGGAAGCAGAGGAAGACAGCAAGTTTTCCTTAAACCGGAGACCTGACTTGAACGCTTGTGGCAGATATGATTCCACTGAAGGCTCCCCCCCCACCCCATAAGGCTTGAGGTGGTGGTGTTAAGTTGGGTCACGGATCAACCCTACTTACCAAGTAAGCCAACACACAACGCACAAAGAGCTGGAACAACCACCGTATGGTATTTCCTCCGATGCTCTGACTTTTCCGCTAATCCTGCTACCCCATTTATCGACTATGGAAAGAAGAAAGGCTAAGTTTACCCGAGCAAGAGTTGAACTCAAAACGTAAGAACCAGGAATAAATACTGCAAAATATTTAAGCCAATTATCTGACGAATCTGTCAGGTAAAGGTAAAAGGTACAGGTAACGTTCAGACAACTCATAGGACTGATTGGCCTTTGCCAAGGCACATAAACGACTGAGATCACAGTATTCCTCCTGGACAGGACGCCAGTCCAACGCAGGTTGTCTCATAGCCGAGTGGACTGGTGCAACGTGAAATAAAGTGTTTGGCTCAAGAACAGAACGCAATGGCCGGTGCAGGAATTGAGCCCACGATCTTGCGATCGTAGGTGCAACGTTCTATCTCCCTGCGCCACGAGCCTTGAGGTCTGTTGTTTTGCCACCTTAAAGAGACATGCACCTTAACTGAATTGCGTGGGGTTGTATCTGAGGAGAAATTAGTCTGTATTTAATTTGAATCTCAAGAAACTGGAGAGAAATTTATACAGCAACCTTACGGCGAGGAAG
>NC_068988.1:96492653-96497004 GCF_001194135.2 Octopus bimaculoides
ATACACACACATCCTCACTATCATTCTTTTTTTGCGTCTATCTATCTATCTATCTATCTATCTATCTATCTCTCTATCTATCTATCTTCCTTTCTTTCTTTCTATCTATCTAGATTGATAGATTGATAGATAGGAATGTATATACATAAGCCTTACGCAGAATTGTATGTATGAGTGTCTTATGGGTATTTATGTGTGGGTGTATAGGGTGTGTTTAATTCGTCGAAGCCAAGTCTTTTTCGCTGTGAGTGTTCTACAACTGATTAGAAATATATTAAAGCAGCGAAGAAAATGTTTATGATTACGAAGCAGATCGTCAAGGGAGAATCCATGAGGTACGAATACAATGAAGAGGTGCATATATTCGTATATATTAACGTATATATTAACGTATATATTTAGATACCGACTAAATTTATAGTCCTGGTAACTTTTACATTGTATTTAATGGTAGCTTTTGAAAACATGTTTATAGGCGTGAACACAAGAAACCCTCCCTACTTGTGTTAAGGAGTTTACGTTTGGAATTTAAGATTTGGTATAATGCAAAAGGCGGTGCTCCAGCATGGCCGCAGTCACATGACTGAAACAAGTAAAAGAATAAAAGAATATATGTATATATATATATATATATATGTCTCTCTCTCTCTCTCTCTCTCTCTCTCTCTCTCTCTCTCTCTCTCTCTATATATATATATATATATATATATATACACACACAAGCATCATACAAGCGTATATGAAATATACGAATCCATGTGTAAATCTATTCGCTTGTGCGCATGTAATCTTTGCTTGTTGGAACATACTTCTCTGCATTTATATAAAATGTATAAGGAAGTAGTCATGCGCGTGTTGTCTATTTGTTAGCATGTGTTCAGATATGTGGTTATATATAAACATCCAGTTGTATGAGTGCAGGCGTACTGTGGGGTTTTTTTTATGTATGTACTTTTTAATGTACGTTTGTGTGAGCGGGTGTCCTATTGTGTAAATGTGTGCTAGTGTGTACAAACAAACATGTGGTTGTGTGTAATGAGATAAGCCTTTCGAAATATACATTTCAGTCAGTTTCGCTTGAAATCTGATCGATGTACATTTATGTAATCTACTTTGAGATTAGGGAGTGTTGGTAGATGAGTCTCCTGGGTACAGGACAATCATCTACCAAGATGCCAGTCCATATTCTGTCACCGAAATGGTTGAATCCACCTAGCCCTCACAAAGTGACTCACTCTGTTACAATTTCATCGTTGTCAGCACATAATGGCGGGGTTATTTTTAATATCATTTTTTTAACATGCAGTACGAACTTTAACTTCACTTTTGAGAGAACTTCGGATTAAAATGGATCGCCATCAACGCTTCCACCCTACCAATGAGATTGTTCTAACTGCTCATTCTGCTGCTATATTTGATTTTATTACTTCCTGTGATAAAGAGCAAAAATTCTGGTGGCTGTTAATGAGTTGTGTTTGGTTTCTAGTTTAAGTGCCTTGAAGCATAGGGTTTCAATTCAACATAAAAGATTAAATTTTGATCTACCTGCCTAAAATTTGCACATTTATTGACTTTTTCAGATGCCTCGGAAATATGTCCGGATGACCAATAGTGGGGCTGAGATTGTAGGGCGAGAGATCGCGTCAGGGAAGGATGCAGTATCCGTGCTGCTGCTAAATATTTCAATATAGCAAGAATGACACTTTAAAAGATACATAGACAAATGCAATCAACAAAATGACGAGCAAAACGAAGTGTTTGGGTACAAAAATTGCAGGATAAAAAATATGACATTTTCATCGGAGATGGAAACTGAGTTATCGACTCACATAAAGACATTGGCCGAGCAGTTCCATGGACTCACACAAAATAAATGCTGTGAGTTGATAGTGGAATGTGCATTAAGAAACAATGTTACGGTCCCTGATTCTTGGCAATAAAACGGAATAACTGGCGAGCATTTTTGGAAATCCTTTAAAGAAAGAAACCATCTATCAATTCAAACACTAGAAGCTGCATCTCTTGCTAGAGCAAGTGCGTTCAATCGCTATAACATTGGCAAGTTTTACGGCAACTTAAAGAATGTTATGGATCTGCACAAGTTTGAATGCCACGACATTTATAATGAAATGAAACCGGGTGCACAACTGTGAATCAACCTGAAAATGTTGTTTTGCTGCAGAGGGAGTGAAACAAGTAGGATGTATAACTTCCGGCGAGAGAGGACACTTTGTAACAGTTGTGTATGCAGTTCATGCAGCAGGAAATGTTGTTCCATCACTGCTGATCTTCCCACGAAAAAACAATAGGGATTATTAAATCGAAGTGGTCCTGCAGGATGTATCGGAGGAGTCAATTCCAGTGGATGTATTAATGAAGATCTGTTTATGGCTTATATAAAAACACTTTATAGCCTACACCGGGTGCAGGAAAGAAGAAAATGTTGTCAATTTGGACAGTCACGAAACTCATGTGTTTCTTGCAGCAATTCACTTGGCCAAGAAAAATGGGATGATATTATTGACAATACCACCTCATACAAGCCATAGGCTTCAAACGTTGGATGTGAGCTGATATAAGACATTCGGCATATATTCGAGCAGTTGATAACTGAATGCGTTCCCATCCCGGAAAGTCGATTACAAAATATGATAATCCTGACTTCGTTTCACTTGCTGAGATACATGGTCTTACTGCTCAAAACATTATCTTTGGGGTTCAACAAACGGGAATTTATCCCTTTAACCAAGATGTGTTCTGTGAGACAGAGTTTGCGCCTGCAGTAGTAACAGATCGAGATATTCCAGCAGTTTCTTATGAAAACCAAGCAGATGTTCTCCAATCAAGTTTTAAAGAAACATCAGTTTCTTATTCAATGACAGAATCACCCAACATTTCCCAGGAACCATCAACGTCCACCGGAACTGCTACTCAGAATGTTGAACGGAATGGAGTTCACAACACTTCAAAATAAAGCACAAACCATTTATACGTAGTTATATAAGTATTTCATCTTAGCGTACAATCAATTAAAATATCACTTATCCTAAGTCCCCCTATGTCCCAACTCTCACCACCCCCTGAGAGGGTTGGATCAAATCGTGCTCTCGTTGTCTCAGTTTACACCCATTTGAAAATATATCCCTGGCGTATATACGTTACAAGTCTACGAATGTTACAAGTTGGTAAAGAATTCTTTCTTATGTACGGAGAGTCCATATCATATTGAAATGTAAAAAAATTACCCAACTCTCCCAAGCTTCCCCTATATATCAATCGGTTCTACTTTCGCTTATAACACTTAGTCCTTGATGCGGTTCCTGTCAGGATTGATCACATAATCCTTATGATCAAAAGTGTTTCCACCGTGAAACATGCCATCTTTTTCGAAGGCACATTATATTTATGGTTACATTATCGAATGAGTGAAGATATTTGGTTGCTAATCCAAGTAAACAAATGCGTAGAAGCTCTCTTATTAGCATTATTCACAGAATTTATGTGTAGGAGGCATTTTGATGTAATATTTTGTGCTGCCTGAGTTGATGCGAAATTGGATGGCATTACGGTAAAATTGTATTCTAACAAGTTCTCTAGGAATTCATAGGAAGTTCACAGTTACGTGTTTCGTTTTAATGATTTGCATTGCTGCGAATTTTATTGTTGGAGTTTTATTGTTACAACTCGCAGCCAAGCGGATGAACACTGTAGAATGGCAGTTGGCATCTTTATGAAAGATACTTTGTTGATGAAATGTTTTCTTTCAAATTTAGAACCTTTTATAATTGATATGATGTTGTGTAGCTGTTTTATTGCCTAATAAAAGTGCAGTATTTCACAGAAAGGTCGTTATGTAGCGAGATATATTCAGCAGTATAATTCAGCATGTGTTTATATACCTGAATATTTTTGAGTGTTGTTAAAAAATTTTAATCATTCAAGTCTATAAACTCAGTTTTCATTGCATGCGAACTTAATAGGGCATTATGTTCAGTGCATCCTTTATTATATGCGTATTCCTAGACATAAGCATGTTTTTCCGAAGCTGTATCCTTATATGGAAGTTAAGAACATTTGGAGTCTTTGTTAAAATACGCGGTTCTATCTTCAAACTGTGCATCTTGTCATCTATCTATCTTGTCATCGTTGCCACAAAATGTATTGACATAGAATTAAGGAAACCTTCCGATGTCAGAAAAGGAAACTGATGAATAGATTATGAGCAAAGAAGTTTCGGTGTGATCACGTGTCTTTCCGTCTCTCTGTAAACGATTGGCCGATGTATGCGTGTGCCGATGTATGCGTGTGCCGATGTATGCGTGTGCCGATGTATGCGTGTGCCGATGTATGC
>NC_068988.1:96497014-96498652 GCF_001194135.2 Octopus bimaculoides
GTGCCGATGTATGCGTGTGCCGATGTATGCGTGTGCCGATGTATGCGTGTGCCGATGTATGCGTGTGCCGATGTATGTGTGTGATAATTGCTAGAATCGGTCCTGCTTGGTTTGAACGCGCAGTCCTTTCGCTGTCATATCTCTATTGAAATGAACTGTTTTTGTTTCAATCAATTTTTAAAATAATGAAAAATTTGTAAAACAATTGCTGGGAACGTAAATTAACATGAAGTTTAGATTGAAAGTTTTAAATTAGATCCATTTAAAGCAGGAAGTTTGAATCATAGAATCAGAGCCGGTCTCTGGTGGGTTCATAAGGTCCTTCAGCTCAATAATCCACTCCCAGGAAACATGTGGTCATGATATATTCGTTTTTGATTTAGCTAGAAATTCACCGGGGATTTGTAAAAAGAGCTAAGTCAATCTCGGCACATGGCTGCTTCTTAAGTTATCGATTTTGGAAACATATGGAGTAAAATGAGCAACAGATGGATTTGAACTTAGAAACTTGAGGTGTGAAACTAAGCACCGTAGCGATTTAGTCCGGCACTTTATCATTTTCGCTAATTCGCTACTCTTTAAAACATAGTTATAATATATTACGAGCAGCAGAGAAACGAACTGAGCCATTGCATGGAGACAGCTGGAGCAGCCATCAAATGGAGATGAGTCTATCAACAAACACGGACAGACAATCGCACACACACACAAACACACACAAAACAATCACACAAACACACTCACACATGTATGCACGCTCACACCATCAAACGTCGACATTAAGGACATAACCTTATAATAATATAATTGACACAATTTTGGTGTTGATTTTCTTTACCATCCTTTACTTCCTCTTTTCATTGAAGAGTGGAGCCCTCTATGTAATTCCTGTATGTCCCCTCCTCACAATACCACACACACACACACACACACACACACACACACACACACACACACAAAACTACCCTTTTCTATTATGCCATCTGTTATTTTAATTATCAAACTATGGTCAATTTTCATAACATTTTTTCTTGTGATTTTTAGTTTGTTTATCTAGGAAATGATATTTCGTATTTATTAGCTGTCCCTTACAAAATAATAGCTTTCGGTCCCCGAGGATTCTTTTCTCATTTTAATTTTGATACGAATGTATTCATCTACAAGCGAACAGGCGGACAGGCGGGCAGGCAGGCGGACAGGCGAGTACAGAAATACATACGGATACAAAACGATTAACGGTTATATATATATATACCTTATATATATACAAAATTATGAATACATTTATAGTCATGACTACGCGATTCAGAAGCTTGCTTTGCAACCACGGGATTTGGAGTTCAGTCTCACTGTGCAGCACTTTGGCCAAGCTTCTCTAAGTCAAACCCTGGACCGACCAATGTCTTGTAAATAAATGAATTTGGTAAACGGAATCCCGTTGTATACATACATACATACGTACATACATACATACATACATACATACATACATACATCTCCCTGTTTCTTTCTGTATTCCTTTCTGTGGAAGAGCGTAGGCTTGAAAGTTTAAAGACTTTTTCACTTCCCGAGCGTTAAACTAATACATATGTTTGTTGTCTACACCACCTTTTTTGTGAATTCTACCCTTATATATAT
>NC_068988.1:96498861-96500883 GCF_001194135.2 Octopus bimaculoides
GCTCTATCTGAAACTTCCTCTGAAACTGATTTTGTTGTTGAACTTCCAGTAGGATTTTAAGTTAAATTTCCTTTGTTCAGATCTTAGTCTGACTCTTTTCACTATTTCTAATGGGCTTAATCCAAAAAGAAATGAAAATTAAGTTATCAGCTGTTAAAACAGCAACAACAACAACAACAACCATAAACTGGCAGAGGTTCTATGTTGGGATGGTGACATAAAATCATCCATCTCTCTTCCTCTCGAGGAGCCACACCTTATTCACTTTGTTGTTACAACTCAGATAGCCATATTTCAATACACCTGAACGTATACTCTTGAAAGAGAGCAGAGTCTTCAATATGGAAATCTGAAACTAGGTAAATGGCGAAAAGTATTTTGCAGATACGGTTTCAAAAGCATTTTGGACTAATAGGGTGCATTTTGGAGTATTTATCAAGAAAATAAAAATTCTACATACCTTTTCCAAGTAGTTACCAGTTGTAAGTATCTATGCACTCGTCTCTGATGAGAGCATCTCAGTGAAAATGAAGGGTTTCAGCTTGCACGGGGTTCTCAAATGAATACGGTGTTATTTATTCAAACGTAAAATAAACAATAACATGCTGTGTTCAAAGCGATACTCTACTTTTGAAAAAAAAAAAAAAAGAAATATAGCAAACGCCACCCCAAGGGGAAATGCCGAAACCGATGAGATAAACAGTTTCTGTGATGTAGAGATATCTCTATTCTTTTACACCAACCATTCTCGGGTACAAACTCCAAGAGTCTTAGTCAATTACATCGATATCAGGTACTGATAAATTGAATCTTATAGAAAAGTTGATATATTGAACCTTATCGATATATTGCACTTTATCGAAAGGTAGATTTTTACCAGAGTTATGTCCGTTTAAAAAGTTTCTCTGAATCAAGTGTTTGCCAAGACATCTTCTAAACCACAGAGTGACGTCTGAATGTTTACCCTCTGCGTTCAAGTCGTATTGAGGTCCACAAGTCATCATTCTTTGGTCAATTGAATTTGTGCTAACGAATCATTATGCGCCAAAGAAATTGCTAATTTCTTTCCAGAATCATTTGTATATTTGTGACCTCGTCATAAATCCCTATTCAAATGTCACTTGTGAAAAAAACTAATTTGTACTTACCGATTTTATTAAAATAGGAATCGATAGTTTTACATATTTATGTATACAAATACGTATATTTTAACAGACATTTAATCTTCTAGATTTGTTCGTCCTAAGATGAGTAGATATTAAGACTTTTCCGAAGAGAATTACCATTGCTGATGAAATTGCATCAACCAAGCATTGAAAATACATTCCAATTTTGGTTATCTTCACACGAAGACAAACAGTTACATATACATATATACAATATATATATATATATAATAGTAGGCTTCCGTCCGTCTCGAGGGGCCATGAATCGGCGCCCAAACAAATCATGTCAGCTGCTGATGGTAGTGCAGCATCTGTTGTGGCTGTAGAGGCCCACACGTCGAGTGCAATTGTTTTGTTTTTTTGATGGCGAGTTCCTGTTTTTCTTCCGTTCCCTTCATTCCCTTTCGTAATATATATAGTCGCTGATTTTGCAGCAAGCAAAAATGCTAGTCTTAAAATCTCTCTAAGAGAACAACGCAGTGGTTATACTAACAAATAATATTCGTAGCCACTTCAACATGGCTATCCGTTCGTACGGACTTTACTGCGATTTTTAACCCCAAGAAGACATCTCCTCCAGCTGGCTAACGATGCACAGTTGCATCCGAGATGTTGCGAGTAGGGGAGCGAACCTCTTCCACCTTCTAGCGACGGTACCAGCAGACCAGCCTGGTTTCGGGCTATTTCTGTCTAACTTCAGTACCATATATATATTCAAATATAAATATATATAAAGACACATACATATATATATTTAAATACATCCATATGTGTGTAAGTGTATGTGTATTTCCAATTTGATACATTTATGTATACGTTTGTGGTATGTGTGTATGTTTGTATAGTCTTTATGTAT
>NC_068988.1:96502120-96503237 GCF_001194135.2 Octopus bimaculoides
CTTCTCCAAGTAGAACTCGAAGTCGTTCATGAGATCTTGACCCTTGACCAAAGAGAAAAAAAGGGTAAGGAAAAAAAAAAAAACTAGATAAAATATAGAAAAATAAAAGCAGAAGAAAAAATATTTATTTCTTTATTTTATAGGAAACAAATTCTCGGTAATGTCTTTGGGCTACAATTATAAAACTTTCAGAATGAATATCAAACGGATATTTGTAGTTTTTTATTTGTTTTTCTTCTAAACAGAAATTCTTTAGAAACCGTTTGCGACGACAGTAAAGAGAATTATTCTTTAGACTATCTCTGTTGTCGTTTCTCGGCCATCTCTATAAACGGGAACGTTACAAAATGAGAAATATATATACAGACACACACACACACACAAACACGGATGCTCTGGAAAGCAAATAAACCAAGAAACAAACGAAAGACAAACTAAGCACAACAACCGTGAAGACCCTTAAAAAAAAGTTCTGCTGACGTCGTTCGGTGATTTTGACCGAATAAACAGCTCATTGTTGGCGTTGGTATCCATCCTCAATGGCGATATTGACTAACTTTATTTTCTAAATAGACTTTTTGTTTTCTTTTATGTATTACAAGACATTTTCAAGACTTCCTTCGCTACTACAAAAAGAAGAGAAAATATAAAGAATAAATAAAGAGAAGATAAAGAGAAAAGCGAAAGAAAAAAAGAACCTTTACAATTTGTTCCATCTGGTTATCAACCTGTCACCTAGCTATGAAAATATAAATAAAGAAACTAAAAGAAAACCCAATAAACTATGTCCTTATCACGTGAATGTATACTGCTAAGGGACGATAAGATAAGAAAGTGGTACTTTCGACCCAGGGTTGTAACCTTTAGAAGCTTCATTCCAAGAATTAAAGAAACATTTGAGTAGAAAGTTGTTTCAAAGGAGTTCAAGAAGTGACGTAGTTTATATGTCGCTGAGTCTGTCATCGTTTTAAAACCTGAAATACATGTAGGACTACTCTCAGGCTTCGTAATATATCCTCTGGTACATACTCAAGCTGCCATATAAAAACATCTCTTTCGAGCTCCGTAAAAACGGCCTTCAAGCACACACATACACACACACTCATTCCTTTCTGTC
>NC_068988.1:96503276-96504528 GCF_001194135.2 Octopus bimaculoides
CTCTCTCTCTCTCTCTCTCTCTCTCTCTCTCTCTCTCTCTCTCTCTCTCATATATATATATAGGTACTCTTCCGTGGACAGGGAAAGAGTTAACATGTTTCTTGTTTCACTGTTTATCGGAGTTATTCTTAGAGGCCAGGCACACCTCATTCTATCTGCAATAATAATAATAATAATAATAATAATAATAATAATAATAATAATAATAATAATAATAATAATAACTGACATGCAACTAATGGGTTTATAAGCCTCTCCAAACACGGTCTTCTCATCGAATCGGAAATACCAGTTTGCATAATACTGGTGAGTACACTGGAAGTTAATTAAATGATTTACTGTACATTAAGCAGCTGAAATATAGGAAGAATACGGATCCGTACGAAACGAAAATCGAACATGATTTCATCGAAGTGCCACAAATATATAAACACGAATGAAGGACATGATTTTTCAGTGTTCTACTAAGCATCAATAAATCAGAACTAATGGATGGCTTCAAGATTGATTATGTAAACGGTGTTTCGAATTAAGTTGTAGCAGCGCGTTGTGCACGCATTCTGTGGTTAGTCTCGGGAATATGTTATTCTCACGACCCATTACTGTTTACCCAAGAATCTGCATGCTAAAAGTCATTATAAGTGTTTAATATGACTGCGAAATTACAAAGACTGTGAAACGTTAGCACTGGTCAATGCTTCGGAAATAGAGAGGAAATCAACTAGTTTCCGGTCTCAGGAGCAGATGAAGGTGAAACCACCGAAACCACCATCACCAGCACCACCCGATATAATCCTAATAGTCATTTGCTATTCCCTTGTCAAATTTGTTAGGAGCTGGAGGTGTAGGAAACTAGGTGGCCGTCGTGAGAAGAAAAACATAGAGAGAGAGAGAAAGAAGAAAAGGTGAAGAGTAGTAGAAGATATCTAAGATGTAGACTCTATGAACCTAGAAATCGAAATTAGCATCCATAAAGATGGGCCTGGGATGCTGGAAGATGAGTTTGCTCCCTTTTAGTTGTTCTTCTTCGCAGCCATCGTGGTAAAATGAATTATAAAGCAAACGTAGCTATTTGACTCGAAGATTTTACACCAGCAGCAAGAAATATTCTGTAATTGTGGGAAATAGTTTAACGTTGTAACAACTCGTTTATATCTTACTTAAAATATAGGTCATTGCCCCTCAGTCAGACAATAACTATCATTGTGTGTTTTACTTTGCGATGTGGACGTGTGTATTCATATATATATAT
>NC_068988.1:96505133-96505945 GCF_001194135.2 Octopus bimaculoides
TCTATCTATCTATCTATCTATCTATCTATCTATCTGTCTGTCTGTCTGTCTGTCTGTCTGTATAATCTTCATCTAGATTTGAATTCAAATTCGATCCCGAGTTTATATCAGCCTCTTACTTGAAGGGATTCGAACGTGTAACAGAACAGTGGCAGTGTTCTCATGAGAAATGGTTTCCAAATGTTTCGCGTCACGTTACACGAAATAAGCTCAACATTTTTTCAAAATGACAGACTGACCGAGCACCGCCTATCTTCCAATCACGCTGCAGTATTTTTGTTGAACAAAGCCCTTATATTTATGAGCGGATTTTAACCTATTTCTCGCAATCTCTCGACGACACAGGCTGACACCCTGCTGAAACCCTGCTGAAACCCTGGCAAAACATACGAGATAAGCCTAATCCATATATCAATTTAGATATGTTTTCTTGCTTGTTCATATTTGAGTGTACTAAATTTCGTATCAGATATATGTGCGCATGTGTATGTGCGCATGTTTATGTGTACGTGTGTATTTATGTAAGAATGTACGCATGCGTATACATACATACACATGTATGCATGCATGGATACATAGATATATGTGTGTGTATCTATGTATGTGTGTATGTATGACTGTATGTATGTATATATGCGTGTATGCATGTCTGTATATCAAAAAAACAAATGCAAAATCTAAAGACAGGTGTATATGAGACATTGACGACGCTAAATGTTATTAGTTTTATGCTAAAGGACGATTGGAAAGGGAAGAAGTTATTACGTTTGGCACCTGGAGTTTGTTGGAACATCCGAGAGAAGAGTCCAGGT
>NC_068988.1:96506758-96511607 GCF_001194135.2 Octopus bimaculoides
CACACACACACACACACACACACACACACACACACACACACACACACACACACACACACACACACACCTGAAATATTTTCAAAGGATTATATTCAGAGTGGTGTCGAGGTTTGGATTTCTGAATGCCAGATTCCATTCTTGTAAATAAATGTTTGACAATCACAGAACATTCGGGAGTTATTTACAACGTAAACTAAAACCACATTAAGATAAGACTGTGGCATACATCACCACCCCCACCTGATATGCATAATTCTCTATGTGTATATAGATATATATGTGTGTGTGCGATTGCAAGTATATATGCATATATTCATATACATAGACAGATATAGATATGTATGTATATATGTATGGGTGCATAAGTAAATGCCCACACACACAAATATATATACATACATACATTGATACATACATATGCACACATCTACCTCACGCCTGACTTGTAGCTAACTGTTCCCATTTATATTTTCCCTGCAGAGTAATCTGAAGGTATCTTTCGCTACCATTTTTATTTCTCAGTGGTCGGTGGAACCGCTAGAAACAGCAATCAAAACCACCAAATCACACTGTATTGAAAAATAAAGACGCATTGTATAATTCTGTCCGATAACCAATTCGGGAAGGTAAGGATTGGCTACAGTCCTTTGTCTCCTGACATATGACCATAACCAGATCGAAGATTAAACAGCAACAACAACAATCACACCAACAGCAATAACTGAAAATTCCGTTTCAAAGAATTTACATTGGGAGTATTTAGTTTTACATATTTTATCATAAATTATGTTAGTTAGATGACAGTATAAACAGCAATCGATAAAGTATTTGTATCTATGCTTGTACAAGTGCAATTCTGAATTTGCTTTCTGGTTTTAAGGCTGGGAACATCATTTCACTTGTCTTAGTGTGTTTAGATCGAAAATCGTCACAGTACATTCACATCTGAGTAAACTCCGTCCACTCATTTCAGAACTCAAAAAATCAAATGCGCAGTAAATTAAATATAGTTGTAATTCTGAATACTTTTCTGATTTATTCCACTGCCTTACCAGATCTCTAATGCCATCTTTTACTTACAAACAACTTGGTTTCCTGTTTTGCAAATCATATTCAGGAAATATTTGTCAACACTTAACTTTTAGTGTTCAATGTCTCATTATTTTTAATTGGAGTTTGACTGTTGGTAACCAACTATTTTTGAAATTAAAATTTAAAGTCGAGCGGATATATTATTGATGTGGCCGGTAATGGCGACAAAAGGACTAATATAGCTGATTGATTGAGTAACTGAATGATTAATCAAACAATCGATGAGTTAATTAGTTAAATGATTAACGGATTGATGAATAATGCTAAAAGAAATTAAATAGAACCAGTGTTTGTGTTTTATGACCTTTCCGAGACACAATGAAATTTGTTTCAACTCCCATCAAGAATCTTTCAAGCCAAATGCAATAACGAAATAAAGGAACCCTATTTGGATCATTTTCAATTAACCACCGTGAACAGTTTGGTTTTAGAATCTCCGAATTCTTATATAAAATTTCAATAAACTAAACACGAGCATTTCAATAACAGTTCTTTCTAATTTTGATAGACAGCCAGCAGCTTTTGAAGAGAAAGGGAAGTCAATTCCACCGATTCCAATACTCAACTGATCCCAGTTATCTTATTGACCCATGAAAGAGCGAAAGAAAAAGTCGCCCTCGGCAACATTTGAACTCAGAATTTAAATGCCGGAAGAAATGTCGCTAAGCATTTTCTCCGTTGTGCTAATGATTCTGCTAGCTCGCAGTCTTGAAAATTCTTTCGACTTACAGATAAAAGGGAGAGGGCAAGTCTGAAAGGATGACAGGAAAAGAAGGCCTCGGTGGAGTTTGAACTCCGAACGTAAAATCGGAAGAAATCCTTCTCGTTGCTTTAATAATACTCGGTAATCCTGTCTCTCTCTTCGCTTAAATAGATTAGTTTGAATTTAAAGTTATTTAAGAAAGAAATTCTTACATTAATCAAAATTCCAATTTATCTATTCCTATAACAATCTTGCTTAAAAGAATATAATTTAGCAATTTAATGGCGAGAAATGTGTTATTTTCATTAATAGTTTAGTCATTGGCGATTTCACGACGAAATAACACGCTAGAAAGTGGTTAGTATCAGAAGTCTTTAGCTAAGACAGAGGGGAAAAAAAGAGGTGTGGGGTGGGTGATACTGGATCAATTGATATGTCAAGTAAAGAAAATATTTAGTTTGCTCTCGAATGAATGTTGATATTTACCTAAGTAACTGATAAAGATAGCAGCTGCTTTGGATAGGCCTCAGTACTGCTGCGGATGGTAGGGAAAATATAAATAAACACTAACGTCTGAATTGTTTTCCATACACTGGGAACAGATATATATATATATATATATATATATATATATATATATATATATATATATATATATATATATGCATATGTATGTATATGCATGCGTGTTGTGTGAGTGAATTTCTTCTTTTCATTGATATATTTTTGTCAATTAGTAACAACCAAATTTATGAATCCGTCACCAATTCTAAGTAGAATATATAGTTGTCTATCTGGTATATATTATTTTTAGGATCTTTCTTGCTTCTTTTGAATTGTATTGGGACAATTTTAAATTATGCCAGGTGTCGGCTGGATAGACGTTAATGTTTTAGACGTCCAGAGGATGTATTTTATGAACTCACAATAACCCGAATGGGCAGTTAATATTTCCTTGAGATTCAACTGACGCACGGTCAGAAGGGAAAAATTTGTACAGCAGCAGACATTTTGGGGAAAAAATAAAGAGGGTAATAGTTGATTGAAGAGAAATAGGGAAAAAAGGAACAACACAGAAAAGAAACAAGAAAGAAGGGAACACTGAAAAGAGAAGAAAGAAATTGCTGCCGATTATCAACCTTTCTAAGCAAGTTTTGCGAGGATATGTAATGCCCCCACCCCACCACAGATGTGAAAGAATGTCAATATGTATGTATATACGCATATATGTATGTATGTCTCTTCTGTATTTAATCATTTAAGTTCTTCCTCTGAAGACAGAGATGGTTTCTAAGAAAGGTACAAAGCTCCATCCTTGGAATGTGGATAACGAAAACAACGTCACATTTTAAACCCGAGAAAAGTCTTGCAGAGTTTTACAGTGCCGCTTACAGATTGTATTTGTAATGCGAATCAGTTGGTTGATTACTTTTTCTGAAAAATCCAAGCTTATCCAGGTTGCTAGTTAGGCAATTATCATTAATGTAAATTTGTAATCTGGATGTGGAAGCTGGAGGTTCAAAAGCAGCAGTATGACGGAAATACGTGTGCCAAGGGCCGTGCCCGAAACGATAGATTTCATCTCACCTTCTGGCACAAGTGTTTATTTTATTCAATGAATTATACATTTCATGTCCCTCCACGTTCTAATTTTAAGTTATACGGAGATCTCTTTTATATACATATTTCAACCAAACTCGGTGGACATAGGATGTACCAGTCTTTTTTCAGTGTCGATTAATTTTTTGATTATTCAAGGAAATCATTTTCAAAATAGTGGAGAATAGAGTATAATTCTATTAAATTCACTACTTTTGAAATTATGAAGTTCAAAGTTGATCAATATAATATTTGGAATTGAAACTGAAATGAATGTACAGTTAAACATGTCAATGTGTTAACATTTCTGTCTATTAAATGTTTGTTTACTGTCACAGAATATACGAGGGGTGCTGAAAAGTTCCTCGCTTTTGGTAAAAGAAAAATACATGAGGATCAGTTAATTACGATTTTATTCAACATATTCCCCTCTCAGATTCACTCAGTTATTGCAGCGGTTCTTCAGTTTTTCGAAGCCTTGTGAAAGTACTCGAAAAGTTGGGCCTCGAATCAGGCCTTTCGCGATACCCTTAAGGCCAGAAACTTTTCAGCACCCTTCGTATTGATGTTACTGGGTTGGTGCATAATTATAGGCGGCTTTTTTTTCAACAAATTTTATTCAACAAAAACAATAACAACATGTAACAAAAACATCTTTAAATGATTATTCCGGAGCATATTCACCATTTACTTCAATTACTGTTTTTGTTAAATATTGTTATTTTTTTTTTGTTGAATAAAACTTGTTGAAAAAAAGCCGCAATAATTATGCACCAACCCAATATGATTAGACGAGACGACCTCGTTACACGAAGTACGTTACAAAACTAGATATTTAAATGCGCCACTCTCTGTCTTTTTTGTTTTGTATGAAATGGAATAAATAATTGCATAAACTGTACTATGTATCTTCGGACAGTAATTATATGGTTATAGCTATTTGAAGTATATGGTATCAGAGTTTAATGTAATTCTTAACATATGGTAGTAACATGCATGTAATATCTGTCACCAGTTTAAAAACACATTGAGAAGTTCTGTGAACAGTTCAGCTTGCCGAGTAAATGTAATTACAGCTTTGCTTTGTAGCAAGTTAAAAGTCAAAATATAAGAAAACTGTTGTGTGTGTTTGTGAGTGAGTGTGTGTGTAAGTGTTTGTGTATATGTGTGAGTGTGTGTATGTGTGTATGTATGTATGCACATATGTGTGTGTATCCGTTTTTTAAATGACTTGCGACTTCATTTTAGTTAACTAGGAATGCTAATTAAAAAGATATTAGCGTTACATTTGTGAAAATAAAATGACCACATAAAACGCATTATCTTCATTATAATACATGTATGCACGCAAACCTACAGACATACGTGGGCCAGGTGCTAAGACATTTGCTTCCCAGCCTCATAGTTTTCGGTTCAGCCCCACTGCTTGGCATGTATGTATATATATATATATAT
>NC_068988.1:96511831-96513983 GCF_001194135.2 Octopus bimaculoides
TATGTATATATATATGTATATATACACATATATATACATATATATACATATATATATGTGTGTGTATATATGTATATATATATATATATATATATGTGTGTGTGTGTATATATATATATATATGTGTGTGTGTGTGTGTGTGTGCGTGCGTGTGTGTGTGTACACATGTATGTATGTATGTATGTATGTATGTATGTATATATATGTATGTATTTTTTGCCTTTGTCACTGAAAATCTGTCAACTCAAAGCAAAATCTCTCGAGGTTTTACAAGAAATTTCCCCCTCCGATACCAATTATTAATCGCTCAGAATCAAGTATCGAATTCTCTTCAATGTAATCAATCACTGAGAATTTGGCACGTTCAAGTACTCAAGAATTCATAATTAAACATGGTGTTTACGAAAGTAAAACTTGACAAAAACAACTTGTATACAAACAGTTAATTATATAAGTGTCGATGGATTTTAGTTTCGTAGAAACGGTCGAGGTGACATTGTGATATAATTCCGCTTCACATTCAACTCTGACTCAATGAAATACTTTCGTGCCATACAGCTGTTTCAACCGCTGTTTATGGCTGCAGTCATTTCAGTTAAATTATAGTCCTAAAGCAAAAACAGAAAAACAAAACATTAGCATTTAAAAATTAATGCTTATTTTACCATAAATATTGGAAAAGAAGCATCAAAGTGATCATGTGACAGGACTGCTGTTTGTCCTGCTTAATATTTGGATAATGCCTCTAGGATTAACATGATCAGTATATCTCGTATTTTTCTTTTCTTCCTTTGATATTGTGCCGCATCAGAATGTAACATCTTTCTGATATTCTGGCCAGTTAGGAAATATTCAGGTTTTTAGTTGTAAAACATTTACATTTCAGGTCACATTCCTCTGTATTACACGTTATAAATTTAAAGATGTATTACATTCGTCGTCGTGGCAATCCGTCGGTTACGACGACAAACGTTCCAGTTGATCCGATCAACGGAACAGCCTGCTCGTGAAATTAACGTGCAAGTGGCTGAGCACTCCACAGACACGTGTACCCATAACGTAGTTCTCAGGGAGACTCAGCGTGACACAGAGTGTGACAAGGCTGGCCCTTTGAAACACAGGCACAGGCTGAATGATTAAAATGTCTTCTTTACAACCATGTAGTATGCGTGTATATATATATATGTGTGTGTATATATATATATATATATGTGTGTGTGTGTGTGTCTGTCGGTGTCTTTCTACGATAAGCGCTTGATAACCGGTGCTAGTGGGTTCGCTTAAGTACCCGAGACTTAGAAGTTCGGCAAAGGAGACCGATAGAATAAGTACCAGACTTTTTTTTTTAAAAAGTGATGAGGTGAATTATTTTGACAAAACCTTTCAAGGCATATTTCCAAGCATGGCCGCAGTACAGTGAATGAAACATGTAACACAGAAGAAAGAGTGAGTTGCTTGTGAGTTTAAATGCACACAAGAACCAGCTTCTTCTAAAATATTTCGTTCCTATAAACAGAAAGTGTTATAAGTTTTGAAATATTTCACAGCACGACTTTCTAGACCGTATTTTACTGCTTATATTTTAAAGAGAATCTTTCAGTCGAATGTAAAAAGAAAATGTGTACACAGATGTTCCACATAACATGTGTCATATCAGAGTCTTGTTGGACGTCAACTAGGACAGATGTCATTTTAATTCGCTGCAAAAAATATTTTTATATAAACTGTAAAAATTTAACGATAACGAAATGTTTCGGTTTATGCTAAGGATACGAACCAGCTTTTATATAGCAAAATATAGCGACATTCGGACGGGAAAAAAATTCTAGTACTCGTTTAAAACATGTGGTAGGAAGATAGATATTTAATACCCACAAGCAGCCCAGATATATGTATTCTTAGTGAAGTATTGTATCACTCTGTTTATTTGTTTTCGTATATTTTACTAACATGGTGTTACACACACGTACAGGCACGCAGACACTCAGGCGCACAGACTTAGTCGCAGACGTAGGTTCACTCTCATAACTACATAAGTATCTATCTATATATCTATCTATGTGCACATACATATATGTATATATTCAGGGACATATATATGTGCAAATGTGTGTATGTATATATATATATATATATATATATATATATATAT
>NC_068988.1:96514535-96524898 GCF_001194135.2 Octopus bimaculoides
AGAGAGAGAGAGAGAGAGAGAGAGAGAGAGAGAGAGAGAGAGAGAGAGAGAGAGAAAGACAGACAGAGAGGTATGGATAGATAGAGATAGATAGAGAAATAAATAAATAGATAGATAGATAGATTGAGAGAGAGAAAGAGAGAGAGAAAGAGAGAGAGAGAGAGAACCATCAGAAAATGAGACCAAATTCGAAACACCTCTTGATGTA
The DNA here is from genome assembly GCF_001194135.2 of Octopus bimaculoides. Classification (NCBI taxonomy): domain Eukaryota; kingdom Metazoa; phylum Mollusca; class Cephalopoda; order Octopoda; family Octopodidae; genus Octopus; species Octopus bimaculoides. The sequence continues at coordinate 96,514,744 of NC_068988.1, forward strand.
ACTAAAGAAAATACAAGAGGGCACTACAAAATTTATGTCTCGTTCATTCGATGTCTCTGTTTTTGTGCCAACCTATCTCTCGTTCATATTTTAAAGTTGTGTGTCTGTTTGCAGAAATTTTGGTTTAAAATCCAGTGTATATACAAATTATAAAAATTTAAAAAATATACAGTACTGTTTCTACTTCGCGGATTTTCACCTATCGCGGGGTGGGATTTTGGAACGTAACACCCACGATAATCGAGGGATTACTGCATAATTGATTCAGCTCATCCGGAATGTTACTGGTATTTCGTAGGATTCCCGCGGGATAAAATCAAAATTTGGTTTTCTAAAGACTTGAACTCATATCAATGAAAGTGTAGTATAGTTATATAAAATCTAGTTTAATATAGTTTATTTAAAATCCCAACGAACGGTTATTCTTTTGCTTGAAAAGGCATTACTATCATTCATATATTTTGCTTGAGAAGAGAAAAATACCCACACAAGGATTCATTTTCGATGTAATAATACCACAAAATAGTCTTTCTTAATTGGGTCAGACAGAAAGTGGAGATTAATGCATAATTATAATTTGTGATGTACGGAATTATGATATTTTGAAATAAAAAATTAAAAAAATGAAATAACTCTTTACACTTGAAGTTGTATATAAAAATAATGGAAAAACGAAACCAGATATAAAATATTTTTTTTCTACTCTAGGTACAAGGCCCGAAATTCCGAGTAGAGGGGACCAGTCGATTAGATCGACCCCTGTACGCAACTGGTACTTAATTTATCGATCCTGAAAGGATGAAGGGCAAAGTCGACTTCAGCGGAATTCGAAAATACCGCTAAACATTTCGCCCGGCGTACTAACGACTCTGCCAGCTCGCCGCCTTCCAGAAATAAAATGTTGAAATTACATTAGGAAGAGCTGATCCTGTTTGAATGTGACCAGTATAGTGTTTTCGAAGAGATAAGGTTTTGAATTTGAGATTTGACGGGTTGGGATGTTTACGTAGATTTAAGGGAGGCGTACTACAAAAAGAAAATAAATAGATAAAAAGTAAAGTTGAAAATCCCTGTTATGTGTATTTGTTTAATTATATGCCACTGTATTAAGCGCTGTATCATATTAAATTTTTTGATTAGACGCCTCAGAAGAGGAGTGCTTACATACCATCAAGAGGGGCGTAGAATAAAAATGCGTTAAAAATCACTGTTATATTACATGATTAGGTATCATTATATAAAATCTGATAATACATTGCAGTTTGATTTATTATTTTGTCTTAACAAACATAGAAAGGACTGTGGCTTTCGATTCCTGAGGGACGTCAAAATTGATTGGTGTGGTTTCGTGTCGCTAATTTATAAGGTGTATTTCATTAGTGTTGAATCTGACTAGCAATTGAAAGGAGAAATACATCGGTAAGGCGAGAGAGTTCTAGGCTAACGATGGGATTCTGGGTACAAGGAAAGAAAAGCAACCATCATCACTTTATGAAACTTTTCTAAATGGGGCTGCTGGATGCCAGGCCAGAGGTTGTTATAACAGTAGATAAAGGTTCGTCTTAAATACAAGCAAAAGTTATTTAAGCATTTTATTTAATTAAATTTTAATTAGGTTCCCGAAATGTAATACATATAGGTCGAAAGAAAGAAAATATCATTCAATTCGTGGTCGCTAATTCCATTTATTATATTACCAAATGTGATGTGACTTAAAGATAAAGTGCAAATGGACTAATGTCTCACTTTCAATTTGGGAGCGTAATTGCATTTTGCATTGAGAATAATTCACAATATAGGTCATACGCACATAAATGAAATTCATTACAGATATATAATTTCATTAAATACGTTGCTAGAGACACATTCATAGATTTATGCTGGCATATAATAATAATAATAATAATAATAATAATAATAATAATAATAATAATAATAATAATAATAATTTAAAAAATGATAAGAAGAAGAATAAGATAAACAACTTTGTGGAGAAATCCATGGGAGAATGGGAAACAGACGTGACATGTGTAAATGAATCGCTAAGTAACGGTAAAATAGGCTGGGGCATTCTTTACGCTTCTTCACTGCGCCAATCTCTTACAAATATACTGAGAAAATCAAAGTCTGCCTATGAGTTTACCAAAACCAAGATGAGAATAAATCACCTACATTATATGGATGACCTTAAGGTATATACTAAAAGTGAGACAGACCTGGATTCTCTAATCCAAACAGTGAGAATGTTCAGTAAAGAATTTGGAATGCAGTTTGAGGCAGATTAGCTCGCAGTTCTAGCTATGAAGAGAGGCCGGAAGATAATGTCTGATGGCATAAAATTACCACAAGACAATATAATTCGATCACTGTGGAATAATGAGGGGTACAAATACCCCGAAGTACTGCAAGACCATAAGATAATGGAAAAAGAAATGAGAAAGAAAGTCAATAAAGAATACAAAAGGAAAGTAAGAATCTTAAGAAAAATTCTTAAGATTTGAGGAGACTTGTTGTCACGAGACCTCAAGATAAAATACCTGCTAGCTAAATTAGCATATACTAGCGTAACAATAACAACATCAACAATAGTAATGATAATCTATGTTTTTTTCTAATTAACTTTGAAACGATGAAACGGTTGTATGTAAGTGTAAGTCGGTCTAATATCAAGAAATCTCCTCACGGCCAACTGAGTTATTTCTAAAAGTGTATTAAATGATGTATGAAGATTTCACTTCCGTACTCAGCATTAACGGTTTTCAAAACCATAAAACACGATTTTCTCAATTCGTCAGCTGAAGATGAAAGTGAATATTTAAGTCACTGTCTTTCATAACTGATTTATGGTGTTTTAGAAATTTTTCATGAAACGCCGAGATATTTACAACAGGTGGACCTGAAAGATTAAGATGACAGTTTAATGCTTGAAGCAATAAAATAATAGGAAACCAGTCAGCTAAAAGAAGAAAATATTATAGTATTTGTTTATATAAATACTTTTGAACAAAAAAAAAAAAAATGCTACGAAACATAGAAGAAAATTTAGAGATCTTTAGAAAATTAAGGGAAATATTTAAATAATGTAATATAAAATAAAAATGAAATTAATGTGAACAAAATGAAGAAAATGGTTTGGTACTAATTATATTTTTAAATTTCAGGAAGAATTTGAATAATCTCAAACTTTACAGTTAATGAAAAACATGATCAGTTTCCATTCAAGCTGAAAACCAATGAATTTCTTTTGTAAAAGAAAATATATATAATTTGATTTAGAGATTTTTATAGAGATAATTGTTATATTGGTGTAAGAAGATTGAAGTACCAAAAAATGGTGTTGTTGTTGTTATGTAGCCATTGGTCAGCCTTGTCTGGATTGACCCATACTTTAAAAAATTTCTAGTTATGGCCATTGTCTTCCATCTTTCGAGACATGTTTTGAGAAAGTAGGGGATATAATTTAAAGCTAATTTAACTACTGTTTCTAGCAGCTGAGACGACTCCACGGAGGCTATATAGATGTTTCTGCAGTGGGAAAACTTTGCTGTTTTCGGAAGAGGGGGGAAGGGAGGGTATAACATTAAATCTTTTCGCCGCGGACATTATCTGCCTAAGTGAACTGAAGTGGCCACAGCTGGGTGTAGTGTGAAGCTTAAAAGTTCACGTCACCAGAACATGATGTCCTACTAAATGGCACTTATATGGGATGCCTTTAGATTTAGTGAAAATATGGTTGGATTAGATGAAAGGACCCTGGGGAGCCTTTCTCGCGATCACGTTTCGAATACCGTAGTAATGACTATTTCACTCTACATACATTCACAACCTCTTTACGACTACACTGCCTTCAAATCAATAAAACTAATCATCCATTGATGAATATATTTGTTTTGGAAATTGACTGTTGCATTTTTTTTTGAGATAAATGAAATAATGATTGCTATAATCGAGGCAGTTGTTCTTATTTTTTCTGATTCATTCAACTGTAAACTAAGATATCTGCCGGTTCAGATGTGCAAGTCAGCATATTCGGAGTCTTCTCTCATTAATTTATCTGAATTTAACGGTATAATGCACAAAACGTAGAAAGTGGAAAACTTTGCCAAACCCCTACTTAGATTTAAGATGGAACATTTCCTTTCAACTCCGAGTAAAGTTACTTTCGTACTTTTAAACTTGCTTTGATAACTATTAATTAATTCATCGTTTACAAATTAATGAAGTTTATAAAGTTTGATCTTGTATCACTTGTGAAAAAGAAAAGTGATCATATTATATACACCATTATTTCATTCTATATTTACAACTTAAAGCTTATCGGTTTTCTCTTATATTCAATTATATACTTAGAGAAGTGGCCCTTTCCTGCAATTGAAAGCAGTTTGTGTATATATGCTGAAAGGGGACTAATTTTTATATGTTAGGCAAATCATTATTGAAAGTATGTATAATATGCCATAAAAATACTCATGTAATTATGGCAGCCGTCACCAAAATTCAGTAACTTTGTCCACCGAAGAACAATTCTCTTTAATATTTTTATTAACAATTAATACTTAAACAGAAAACTAATGCCTTCTGACAATTACTGTCAGAATCCCAAAGCGAAGGAATAAGAACAGAGTCTGAATCTGCGATTAATACAAGTCCAATTCATTTTACCGCTACTGCACATAAACGTCTTAAGTTTTCATGCACCTTCCTCTAGAATATAAGGATTTATGTTATCATTTAGGCCATATTTGACGAGTCCAATAAGACTTTCAATAGCTTTCATATCCTTGAAGACTTATACCAGTATATTTTTGTATTTTAGAGAGGAATCGGGGACTTATGTAGCAAAGAGTATTTCAATATGCTTAGTATTTCGGCTCGATCCTCGAATTTCTAAGTTCAAATCAGCTGTGGTTAATTTTAACCCATCATCATCCCTCTCCTGTTCGATAATTAAGTACCATTAATGTACTAATATAAAGTCTGCATTCCGCAAAACGTAGCCACTCATTGGACTTTCTTTCTCTTATTTATGGCTGACCGATGAAGTACCCGACGTCTGTCGAACCACAACGAAGTGGAGCTTATCCTAATCCAGAAAGATCCTTTTAACGCTATTAACCTTTTGACTCTAAAGAATACGTCTATTTGGGAAAATACTCAATACAACAGAAAAACATTATGACTGAAATAACTTCAAACAGCTGTCACAGCAAAACATGCGAATAGAATAAAACTGTGTAACTAACAAAAGTAGTAAAAATGTAACTAATTATGCCAATTAGCCCAGTTGCATTCTAATAGACCTTTGGAGAATGTAAATTTCTGAAATGAATCCATAGGTGATTACCACTATTAACAGTGTATCAGTTATCATTCCCAATTTTATTCCCTTCGGAATATAAAAATCTGATTTCTCATTACTGTCACAAACCCCGTCGTCATATCATCATTTCTACAGTTATAATCTATCATTGATACTCTCAAAAAACTCAGAATTCACAGAAAAATGTGAAAACCTGTGAGAGATCTTCTGTGTAAGAGACCGCTTCTGATTCACAAGATTAGTTAATTTCAAGTGGACCGTACATCGCCCGGATTGTGTTTTGGCTTCGTTATCCACTTCAATATTTCGGCCAGCGATAAGGGTCGAGTTCTGAATTCACTTCTATCTTAAATTTCATTTCCGAAATATTTTTTAATCAACAATGAAAACCTAACCAGATGCTCGTCTTCTATTGTACAATGCTTTCACTGCTCAACACATTTCTACCAGGGAGGATTGATAATCCCGTTTTAAAGAAACAAGTAATCAGTGAACTTCAAGACTAATCCAATTCGACGTATTGGCGTTCATTGCATTTTTCATCTGAAATTAGATGTCAATTTACGGTTGCTACCACTTACTTGAAAGTCTCAGACATAACTGAAGACTGTGCTGTATTCTGTTATCAAAGCTGTCATGTTTATCTACTTACTTCTACTGAATGAGTGCAGTCTGGATGGAAGATAACCTTTCCGCCATTGGTTGCCGTCTTCTTCTTCTTCTTCTTCTTCTTCTTCTTCTTCTTCTTCTTGGTTAAGGGTTGAGTCAAATGTCTTGTACTCTTGATTAATAGCATTTTACTAGAGACTACACACACGCACACACACACACACACACACACACACACACACACACACACACACACACACACACACACACACATATATGTGTTAAAACAAAAATTTAGATTCTGCTCATAAACTTTCCAAAATTTTCGTGTCCACAAAAGTCACAAATATATAACAAATGATTGAGGCGGAAAATAGAATAGACGAGAAGCTTCATCGTTCACGACGATCGTTTCGAACCATCATGTATCGATCCCTCGTGGTTGGGATACTGTATAACTGATTGTGGCGCATCACTCGGTGTAGACGTGTCTCGTCAGGTGATGTTATAAATAGTATTTAAATAAACCCTATTCCGCTCGCTTTAATATAATATGTTGTTTGTGAGGTCAGGTTTAAGCTGTTGTACATATATGTATGTATATATAAGTACATATATATTCTTTATTCCTTTATATGTTTCAGCCATATTAATTGGCCAATTCTATGTGACTGGCTTTTGGTGAAGGAGGGAGTCGGACACTGCTTCCCTCTTTTGAGTTTCCTGCCATGATATTGATTCATCTGGGACTTTGAAGAGCAGAAGATCATGTTGTTTCTTGAAAAGTATTACCCCTATTCTACGAAGATCATCACTCAGATGTTTTGGCAAGTAATTAAGTAGCCGTGGGTCCTTGAATCCCAAGCTATTGCAGTACTTGGTACTCGCCTTAGATGGGACAGCGGTGACTTTTGGAACAGCGCAGTGACGTCCATTTCAAAATCGCTTATTAGTTGTAAAAGTTAGCAGTTGATAAGAATAATTTATTTTTTATTGAATTCGCAGTTATGAAAATAAAAAGACGACACCAGCTTGATTTGAGGATGTAAGTTAGATTCTACCAATGCGATTTTTGATATAATCCTAAATAAAAAGTCTTTAAATACATGTTCACAGGGATAGCGAGGTTTTACAATGCTGGAAAAATTAAGTTTCTCTCATGCAAAGCAATTTTTTCATGGTCAGCCAAAGATACAGATAAAATTCAAAAATTCAAATTCTGTCAGAAAAAAAAAAAATTCTTCTATGAATAGTAAGAATGGTTTTTGGCACGAAGCCAGTAATTTCGGGTGGGTGGGGTAAATCGATTATCGATCCTAGTGTTTTATTGGTACGTATTTTATCGATCCCGAAAGGATGAAAGGCAAGTCGACGGAATTTGAACTCAGAAAGTAAAGACGGATAAAATGCCGCTAAGCATTGTGTCCGGTGTGCTAACGATTCTGCCAGCTCTTCGCCTTACTATGAAAACTAATAACGATTAGTAATTTTGACTTGGAATGGAAAAGTTAATTCTATGGATCGGCTGACACCTATTTTACCGGTCCGTATTCGTGAAAGGAAAAGTTTATCTCACCAAAACTTGAACTCAAAATCTGAGGGTGCATAATTGAATGTTACAAAACATTTTTGTCTATTTAGCACTCTATGAATTCTGTTATCCAACTTTCCAACGCATCCCCCCACCAATAAGATCTGCAACAAGAAACATACCACATTAACACGATTCGGCATCAAACACCCTACTGAGTAAGAATCAACGAATTGGGTTTGATGAATTCAAGAGAAAAAGAAAAATCAAAATCATTGACAGTGTTAAAAATATATAAAAAAATGTTTTAAAATATTGAACAAGAATAGCATTAGGACTTGTCATTGAGCTTAAAAATATCCAACGTTGAATGATATAAAGCAGAGACTAAAAGACATGTTTATATTTTGATTAAAGAGCGAGAGTTGTGTCTAACTGACAGTGTGTGAGATATAGATCATTCTGAGAAGAAGTCAGAGGTGCAAGGGGAGAGAAGCAGGAGGCGTTAAAAATGCAGTTGCCTTGAAGCATTAGCATCTTTATGATGAAACACTGGGAAGAAATGAATGAATTTTCACATTACCAAAAGGCATTTCATTTCATTTATACCTGAAAATACTTCCGGTAAAAGCATGACCATAATAACTTCTCTCTCTCTCTCTCTCTCTCTCTCTCTCTCTGCCGTATATGAATGTTGGACAAAAGCATTTTTTGCGTGTGCTATTCAACATCACCGCCGCCGTCGCCACCGCCACCACCAGCAGCAGCAGCAGCAACAACAACAATAATAATAATTTATTTTATTTGCCACAGGGGCATCAAGAAGATGGAAGAGGAGAAGAAGAAGAAGAAGAAGAAGAAGAAGAAGAAGAAGAAGAAGAAGAAGAAGAAGAAGAAGAAGAAGAAGAAGAAGAAGAAGAAGAATAGCAAAGAGAAGAGAAGAAGAATCAGTGAGATGGGATGAGAAGCTGTCCATGTGACATGAAAACAAATCAGCGATATTTGAAATGTCCGTTGATTGATACTTAACTATTTGACACACACATTTACATCAACGCCTTCAATAATCAAACGTGAGATTTGTTGCCTGCGAACATTTGAAATGGTTCTTGTGTGTTGTTCTATCTCTTAAACTCAAAACACAGTGAGTAGCAAACGTTCATTAAACACACACGAGATACAGAAGTGAACTCCATGAATAAATAAATATTAAATATATTTCCAACAATCATTTCGATGTTTGTCTTGCTACTGTCTTGTTTCTTACTTCGATGTTTTTTTTGTTTGTTTATTATGTGTACTTTTATTTTATTTGATGGACCAATGAGATGCTGACTAATTCAAAAATTCTTTTAGCAGAGTTTTTTTTGTTTTTGTTTTTTTCTGTTAATGACAGGTAATCACATAAAGGTGCAGATTGATGGCTTTCACTAGCTGTTAATATAACTGAACTCTAGGGGCGGCGAGCTGGCAGAAACGTTAGCACACCGGACGAAATGCTTAGCGGTACTTCGTCTCTCTTTACGTTCTGAGTTCAAATTCCGCTGAGGTCGACTTTGCCTTTCATCCTTTCGGGGTCGATAAATTAAGTACCAGTTGCGTACTGGGGTTGATTTAATCGGCTGGCTCCTCCCCTCGGAATTTCGAACCTTGTGCCTAGAATAGAAAAGAATATAACTGAACTCAGCAACTCCCTACACAATTCTATGACGGAGGATCTTCATGAGAGTTCGACTTGCTAACAGTAGCAGCCGAATCTCCATGAAATCACACCCTCTCGTCTAAAAAAAAGAAACAAAAATTACGATGCGTTTGATAACGAAGTCCCTGTTATACTATTGCTGGAATCAGACAACATGGTCAAAGCTTAAATACCTAAATATCTTCTGATCACATGTCTGTTCGATCAAGGTTGATCTGGTACTCAACAACATCAAGAATCTAATACGAGGAGAAACTTTGTCCTGGAAATAGCAAACACATCCCTCCCCCACCACACTCGGTCGTCATTAGAAGAAAGTCGGGGTGATATAGTGCAAAGCAGAGTAGGAGAAAACATATGCACGTAAAATATGGAATGGTCACGAGTGGAATGTCGGCTGAAGATAACTGGGGTTAAACAACATAATTTTACAATAAAAGATAAATTTGCTTTTTCATGGCTGAATTTTATTATGGTAGATAAAATATTAATTCTTCAATTTATGGAGGTAGATTTTTTGATTTTTTTCATTATACATTTTGAGGCAACAGGAGATAGTAAATGATGGATTAATAAAATATATCGCTAAATTCTGTGACAAAACAAAAATCCCTTATATTTCTTTGTCAATAAAATCTGTCCGTTTTCCTTTTAAATTGAAATAGGGCCATATTAACTAAAAAAAAAAACTCTTCTTTTTCAGCCAGAATCTGTTAGTAAAAACGAATAAAAGGTGGAAAATATCCTAGCAAAATGATCGGTTATTTTACTGCGATTTAACTGAGAAGTTTGATGCAAACAATCAGTGAACTTCAAGACTAATCCAATTCGACGTATTGGCGTTCATTGCATTTTTCATCTGAAATTAGATGTCAATTTACTGTTGCTACTACTTACTTGAAAGTCTCAGACATAACTGAAGACTGCTGTATTCTGTTATCAAAGCTGTCATGTTTATCTACTTACTTCTACTGAATGAGTGCAGTCTGGATG
>NC_068988.1:96525369-96528815 GCF_001194135.2 Octopus bimaculoides
GTGTGTGTGTGTGTGTGTGTGTGTGTGTGTGTGTGTGTGTGCAAGATAAGTATGTAGCAACTCGTGCGCTTGACTTACGTGATATTTCTCAGTTGTTTACGCCGTTCCATATTTATATTATAGACAAATGTCGAACCTCGAAATATCGTAATTTACTGTGAATTGTTTGTCGGAACACGTTGCATGCAGCGAATGTCTCACTCCTCGCCTCATGCGCCACATTCTCACTCAAGCAGACACACATAAATGAGGAAGTGTTATTAATTATCCACAATATATCTTCACCACCGTATCTCCAGCCGATCACCCTTACCCTCTCTTCGGAAATGTGTGTAGTTATGTAGCTCTTCTAAGACAAGACACCCGACATAATAAAGCAGATTTCTCTGGGGCTCGTCGTATTGCATGGCAAGGTGTGCGATTAGCACTGATGACGCAAAAAAAGCATCCAGCACATTCTGTAAAATGGTTGGTTTTACAAAGGGCGTCCAGCCGAAGAAATCATGCCAAAACAAATACTAGAGTACGATGCAGTACTTTGAACTCATCGGATCCCGTCAAACTGTCTTGCTCATGCCAACACGGAACATGGACTTTAAATGATGTTGATGATGATGGCGATGATATCTCATTACCAATAACGGTTCCCGTATCTCCGTAACTATAGAGGCTAGAAATCTCATTGGAAGATTTCCAACGAATTTTGTTTGAGCAAATCCGGGAATTGTTTTGCGACGCTTACACCATAAAACTTACACACACACACACACATACACACACACACACACACACATACACACACACACACACACACACACACAGAGATATGTATGTATATGTGTGTGTGTATTTATGCATATACTTATGTTTGTATATATATATATATATATATATAGAATTATCAATAAACATCAGACATCATAAAAGTATCGGGTTGTCAGATAAATTCGCTCCCCCTCCCATTCATTTCAATCGTTCTCAATGTTGTTTGAATTGACACGAAAAATATTTATTCGTGTTGTTTCATGACATTTTTTTTACAACTTTTCTTAATCGTTTTTGAAATTTGAATAAAGTTTACCTCTTCGCAAACATATTACAGTGGAGTGCCAAATTGGAAAGAAAAAAAAAAGGAATGAATTTCTTTAACCCCATAGAAATAGGAAACCATGAACGATTTTAAGAATATTGAAGATGGACATGACAGACCAGACACTGGATGGAAAACAAAAAATTTCAAAGCTACGATCGAAACTTCACTGCAGCCGGAGAACAGGTGATAAAACCCACTTTTTATTAAAATACTGAAACCCTTCGCCATATCGCAGTTCACCTATCGCGCATTCAGTACATTGTGGATTTTTCTGGCTAATACATGTAAATTTACATCGCGGACTCCTCAGTATATATCGCGGGTTTCTGCGGCCGATAGGCATTTATATTTCTTTTAGCCTTTGATTATTTCTGTGGAAGGTTTTGGAACCTAACGCCCGCGATAGTCGAGGGATTACTCCATCACGTTATAATTGGATGTGTTTCATGATTGATTTTAAAAAAAAGTGGACTTTGCCTGGGTACGGCTGGTACATTCTCAGTACTGACAACCTCAACAGCATTGATAACTTATGATAAGTCAGCTCTAAGATTATTGTCTATAACCTTTAGCCAGCAGTGTTATGACACTTCATATAATCACGAAACTTGATATTGTTTAACGATGGGAGATGATAAGCCGTGATAGCGATGTTCCATAAACGATGAAACGTGGAGAAAAACTGCTTAAGATCGGAAAAGGAAAACAAATAGTGAATATTAGTTTTGGGTAAAATCGAGGGCGGCTGTAATTAAGTATGGTGGAATGGTGAGACGAAGTTAAATACTATAAGAAGCAGAGCTGGTTAGTCAGAGGCGATGGTGACAGTCTCCATATTGATTGGCGCCCGTCGCAGATTGGTAGATTCAGTGTGGATGAAATTCTGTTGGTTAGAATGTGGACGTCTGTAACTGGTTGTTCGACTTGCAAGAAATAGTATCTAAATATCCTTCAAAGAGCAATCTATTTTCAATAAAGGAAACAGTGGATAATGCAGTCTTAAACGTACTTCGAGAGAGACGGGGCGACAACTAATGGAATCTGTTTAAGCATATCACAGACCTGCACAGTCAGAACAGAAATTAAAGAAATCTCCTCCCCCTCCCCCTCCCCCTCCTCGTCGTCGTCGTCGTCGTCGTCGTCGTCGTCGCCGCCGTCGTCGCTGCCTTCGTCGCTGTTGTCATCACGACGACGACGACCACCACCACCACCACCACCATACCTACTAACGCCACCAACAACATTGCCATCATTACCATCATCGCCACCGACACCACCATCACAGTTCAGGACAATGACAGAATATAAATATTTATATTCCGTTTATGCTTCCAGAAATATAATGGTTGCAAATGCTTCCAGCGTTGCTCTCTGCAGACATGTCGGTGAAAACGTTTCTGCAAATTATAAGCTGAGTACAGTGTCAGGCAAATTATATTGGCTCTAGTATCCTTCCTCATTTGGTTGGGTGTTGTTGAAGAAATGTTTGAAGAAGCTTGGTGGTTACAATTTATTTACGTCAATTCTATCAAATAACTTGTTTAAATAATTACTTAGTGTAACTGACGTAATCCGAGTAAATTTACGCAGAGAGGTAAAGTGACGCAGCGTAAGAGACAATAACATCATTTCCGCTTTCTTCATTGCAACCACCACCGCTCATGTGGGGCATCTGAATAACAATTTACGTTATATGTAAACATTTAATTTAGCGGGGTGTGCTGAGACGTTCCTGGCTTTGGGTAAAAGGAAATACAGGAGGATCAGTTAACTATGATTTTATTCAACTTATTCCCCTCTCGGTTCCACACACTCATTGCAGCGGTCCTTCAGTTTTTCTAAGTCCTGTAAAAGAACTCGGAAGGTTGGACCCCGACCAAACCTTTTGGGATGTCCTTAAAGCCAAGAACTTTTCAGCGGCCCCTCGAAGGTGTGGGTAGACATCTTCATTACCAGACGACGTCAGTTGCAAAATAAGCAAATAAGATAAAATAGAACTTGAAAACCGAAATTTTATATAACTGTCATAAATCATACATTTAAAAAGCTAACAAGAGTGTCATTAAACGGTCGCCCAAACTTTTAGAAATAGCAGCTAAATTCTCCCTCGAGTCAAACCGAACGGCCTAAAGTAAGAATGATACGTGTAATTCCCAAAAATGACGTGAAGCATGGGTTGGAACATTTCAATCGAGATTGAGTTCAAAGGAAATAGCAACGCCTTTAAACTGACAATGATTATAAAATCATTGTCAGTTACGAATATAGATGAGTAAATGTGAAGTGCAGCTGAACCAGGCGGTATTTATACTAACGATAGCTGGAAAACCGAAATAGATAGGCTATACATACA
>NC_068988.1:96529717-96531395 GCF_001194135.2 Octopus bimaculoides
TATATACATACATGTATGTATATATTCTTATGTATGTATATGTGTGTATTTATGTGCATTTATATTTCATGTTTATATATACATGTATGTATATATGTATGTATAAGCCTAAATATACTGTTATATTGTTATGCATTTATAAGGAAGCATGTTCGCCCACACGTATGTATGTGTGTATGTATGTATGCATGTATGTATGTATGTGTGTATGTATGTATGCATGTATGTATGTATGTATGTATGTGTGTATGTACAGGAGTGTGTGTGGGTGTGTTTCTGATGAAATGAAGTTACAAAGCTCAGCATGTTGTCCAACATTCCTGTCTATTAGCCGCTCTTTATCTGCGTAATTTGTTCTATCGTGTCTAACAAATGGCGAATGCCTTCTCTTGCTATTCGTGGCATTGGCGTTTACTTAGAACTGCCAAATATCGGCGAAAAGAAGGAGAAAATTAGCATAAATAATACAGCAAAATAGACAGCTTAATGTTATAGAGGGTCAAGAGACGACCTTTTAAAAGACATTTCAAGAGAGTAAATTCCATTCGGTTGGCGTAGATGTTCCCTTTGCTTGGAGTTGTTTGCTTTGTAATTAAAACATGCTGAAAACTAAGATATTTCCGTTCCCGTTTATTCTTCCTTGTTTCTTTCTTTTTCTTTCCTTCTTCTCTTTGACACTTTCAACCTCCGCTGATTGAGATGACTACAGATGTTTCTGGACTTTTGCTCAGAAATGTTGAATTCTAGTTTTATGAGAAATGTCACAACAGAAAAAAATACGGAAATATTGATTTCTAAGTGACAAAAGCAGTGAGCTGGCAGAATCGGTAAGGCGCCAGCAAAATTACTTAGCGGAATATCTTGCGGCTCTTTACGTTCTGAGTTCAAATTCCGCTAAGGTCAATTTTACTTTTCACTCCATCGAGGTCGATAAGATATATTAACAGTCAAGTAGTGGGTTCAATGTAATAAACTTGTCTCATCCCCTCAAGAATTGCTGGTTTTGAACCCTGTAACAGGTCAGCGTCCTGTTCAAGGGAACTTTGTGATCCCGGTCACTTATAAGACATGCAAACCAGGTAACCGGCCGTGTCAGACCTCAGAGCTCGAGAAAAGAAAAAAAAGGAAAACTTAGTGACAAGCAAACAACATTTCTAGAGAGGGTGCGTCATATAGACGTGAGTAAAGACCATTCCAGAACAAGATTCGAGTCTAGCTCCTGTTTATACGGATGACTGCATGGGAAACCGAGGTGTGGTATGCATCCATTATTCACTAGCGATAGTATCGGATGGCTACAGATTTCGGGATAAAACTAGGAAAACGATAGGTACTAGGCCAAGAATTTAGTGACGTTGCATTGACTTCAGTATTTGACTGATATTACATTTTATCGGAAATAATGTTTAAAACTAAGTTGACTCTGACCGAATTTTATCAGAGAGGGACAGTAAAGAGCCGTGACGAAACACTACGAGGCGTTTTGTTACTCTAACGATTCTGCCAGCGACCGTTTTCGCGTTCGTAGTAAGAACGATGATGTTTAACGCATACATTTTTGTTCTAATCATTTGTAAATGTCTTGTTTTTTATTAGAAAAATTGTGATATTGATATCTAAAGTGAATCAATAAAATGAATTGTGAGTGAAAGCGGCGAAAGATGTATGCTTGCATATA
>NC_068988.1:96531406-96532195 GCF_001194135.2 Octopus bimaculoides
TATATATATATATATATATATATGTATATATTTATATGCATGTATATACATATATATGCATATATATATGTATGTATATATGTGTGTATGTATGTACATTTATATATATATATATATATATGCATATATACATCTATGTATATATATATACGTATACATATACATATACATATATACATTTATGTATATATATATATATATACATATACATATATAGTGGTTTATTGAGAGGGAAGGTTGTGGACTTTTTTCGTATCGAAGTACGATAAGCTGAAAAATGTTCTTTTTACATTTCACGGTAGGCGACCAGGGTCACCAGGTATGCGGATAAGAATACGAGAGTTAAGGAATGGAGGAGATAAGATCCGAGCTGCATATGTTTCATGGCGAGTGCAACCTTAGATGAGGTAAATATCCACGCGAGGTGTATAGCGCAGGCTGCTCGTCAGACCAAGGGTATCCGGATTGAATGAAACTTGTTAACAGATGGAAGAACCGATAATTCTGATCGATTCTTGCGACAATGTAAACTTGCTTTCAATCAAGATATCTTTGGCCTGACGAATACACCTCGCTTGGATATTTACCACTTCCGAGATTCTACTCGCTATGAAACATATGTAGCCTGCATCTTATCGACTCTATTTCTTAACTCTTATATATATATATATATATATATATAATATATATATATATATATATATATATACACACACACGTGTGTGTGCGCATTTACATACATACATACATACATACATACATACATATACTTCTCGTCTACGCGCGCAT
>NC_068988.1:96533160-96537482 GCF_001194135.2 Octopus bimaculoides
ACACACACACACACACACACACACACACACACACATACACAGAGGCACAAAAACAAACATACACATATATGTATATATGTATGTATAAGCTTTAAATTTGATAAGGAAGCATTAAGTGAATGGCAACGTTTTTGTAGCTTGAATTTTAAGAGAACGACTGGAGACAATTTGCGAAGCCCTGAAACATTAGAGCTTGTATGTAATGTTAATAATCGTTGTAAATGATCGAAATTTTCATTAAAATAGGAGAGGTGTGGTCGTTTTCTCAGATTTGTGCAAGTTTTTTCTCGTTAACTTACGATCCTATACATTTCACATGTAAGTCTGTGTTGTGTATCTTGGTGAATATCTAAGTTTTATGTTTCGTCTTCTTATTTTCGTAATCTTATTGAATTTATTTTACTGAGATCTTGTTAATTCCAACAGTCGTCTGGTATAATTTTTTTCCCTCATAAAACCACATCCTGAGTTAAATATTTCTCTCAACGATACTATTTTGTCTAACAAGATAATAGTTCTTATAATTCAAACATTTTATTCATTAGATAACTGACACCTATAGAATATTTAATATTTAATCGAGCTTCCTCTAATTAGCTTAAAAATGATATTTTGTTTTGTAGTAATTTCTGAATCTGTTCAGTGTTAAATTTTTAAACACCTGGGAATATCAGGTATCTCTATAAAGCCACCATTCAACCTAACATTGAATTTTGCTCTCATCTCTCGGCTGGTCTCACTTCTGAGTGTCTTAACTAGCTTGATCGAATTCAGAATCGAATTGTGTGGTAAATAAATTGTCTAAATTACGCAAAAATGAAAATAATATTGACGTCTCATTTTAACAAGATATATTTACCAAAATTACATAAAAACATCTTGAAATATCAAAAAGTAAATTTATTCAATAAAATCGATATTGGTTTTAAATACGGCCTCCAGATGCCTTCGGAATCTCCTGCAACTCTTCTGGACAGTCTCCTTGTTTAAGTTGGTGAATGCTGCCATAATCCGTGGTTTCAGTTCATCTTTGATGCTATAAGGAGTTTTGTTGGTCTCTCACTCAACTGCGTCCCACACATAATAATCAAGGGGGGCTGCAGTCTGGGGAGTTAGGTGGACAGATGTTAAGGGTGATGTGGTCGCAGAAATTGTCTGATAGCCATGACTGGGTTCCTCTGCAGAGCCCTGTTGCCAGACATAGGCTCTTCCAGCAGCCACCCTCTTGACCCAGGCAGCACTACCTCCGCCAGGCATTTGATGTAGCCCCTCTGAGGCCGTGTCATCACTAGTAATCATTTCAAACACCATGATGTTGATTGGATGTTTGATTTTCATCACTCTTGATGCGTGTCATCAGATTGTACTCTCTTCAGATTGACAACCAAACTCTCTAAAATGTTCGTATTGGAGATTCCGGCACGAATGCCAAGCAGTATAGCATTTCATTTCCAAATTTCTGGCAGAGTAAATTGTGTCATAGTGCTGTTTCTCTCACAGACGGAACTCAACTGACCCTACTATACTGTTTAGTCGACAAAATCAATAACAAACAATGTTTGTGCATGTTCTTGAATTTATCAATGTTCTAGTTAGTGGCGAATATTATTATTCTGGCTAAAATTCCCGAAATTCAAAACGTCCTCCTACTTTTGATAAGCCTTCCCTTTTTATGCAACCGAATCTACATTACATAAAAGTTCTAAGATTTCTTGTGATTTCATTGTTTGACAAACTGAAATTTTGAAGTAAGAGTCATTTAGTTAAATAGCACACACACACACACACACACACACACACACACACACACACACACACACACACACACACACACACACACACACACACACACACACACACACACACACACACATCTATATGTGTCACTGTATGTGTGTGATTATGTGAATGTGATGGACGCTGCTACGAACATGTAACTCGGTGCATGGTTGGGTTGTTGGTAAACTAAACGACCAGTCTTACCGAGCCAACTTGAAGAGGAAGTTGGTTTTTCAATATCCTGAGAGCTGAAAATCAAAACATATCAAAATGCGGATAAACTCAGTAGAGTCAACGACCATCCAATAGTTTGTGTGTATGTTGCGTGCGTGTACGTGCGCGAATGTGTGTGTATGTGTGTGTTTATGTACATGTATATAGGCATACTCACACAAACACACACACATATGCACGCACATGATAAAGCTATAAACAAAAGGGAGTAGATTTGGGGTTAAAATCCCTTTGGATGAAGAAAGTCGAGTTCCATCGTTAAAGACGAATCATTTCATGTCTCGAAGTTTCTAAGTTGTTATGACGTAAACAACACACACACACACACGCGCGCGCGTGTGCATGTATGTACGTATGTGTGTGTGCGTATATATATGAGTGTTTGCACGTTCGGTTTTTGAAGTCTTCGGCCATCTTGCAATTTTTAATTTACTTTTTACTCATCAACTCCTAAATTTTAGAGAATGGTGTACGTGCCGCACAAACCGTTTGTCATTATATAATTTGATAGGATTTCGTAGGATTTGATTGTGAATTTTTCTCTCATTTTAAATGGTGGCTCGAGTTTCTTGAAACTGAAAACAGATGGAGTATCGTATTGGCGTATGACAACGAGATATAGCCATTTCCGTTTTTTCCGTAGTATAAAGGGAAACAGCCGTAGTCATCTGATCGCAGGCGTGAATGCAGAATCTACGGAAGTGACGTCATAGGTGGCGTCTTCGTATTACCTTACTGAAGCATGTGCTCGTGATGGCGTGAGCTTATGACAAGGGAATGCTACACCTCAAAAGGGGAGGAAAGCATGATGGTGGCCATACTTCACAGCGAGATGACAGCACCCCACCCGAATATGGCAAATATTCGTGTGCATATGTATGAGTGTGTCTCTATGTTTGTGTGTGTGTGTGTGTATATGTGTGTGTGTGTGTATGTGTGTGTGTGTGTATGTGTGTGCATATGCAATGAGTATGGCGGTATTTACACATGTTTTCTACTCAATAAAATACATATTACACGTTCATCACACAGATGCGCCCACACTTAAACAAAAGTGTGTGTGTGTGTGTGTGTGTGTGTGTGTGTATGTCTTTTATACATTTTGTGTATATGTATTTATTTATTCCCCTATATTCGCTTGCGTATATTTGTGTATATATATATATATGTGTGTGTATATATATATATATATATATATATATATATATATATATATTTATATATATATAATGCGTATGTATGTATATATTGTGTGTGCGTATGTGTGTGCCCCTCTCTCTGCCCTCCCTCTCAGTCTCTCTCCCTCTCGGTTTCTCCCCCCCCTCTCTCTCTCTCTCTATATATATATATATATATTTTCATATGTATTAAACACTCGTCACGTTCTCTACAGCAATATCTATTCATACGAATGTACATTTTCGTTATTATAAACACGAGCACTTGCATAAATATTATTAACAAAAGCTTGTTTTAGTTTTATTTGAGACAAGCCAGATCGTGTCGAAAGATAGCTCGAATACATCCTTCGTCCTAATGATATATGACAGAGAATATTATTTATTATAAAATACACCGAAAGAAAATTAATGCTACATGTGTTATTTATCATTCCTTCTTACATGTATACGTAGAGAGAGAGAGAGAGAGAGTAATGCTTGTTATAGTTTTTGTTGTCTATGTAGAGAATGCTGTGTGGTCCCCACATAATATAGTTACAGCTTCAGAGACAATGCTTCCGTGCGTGCGCATGCGTGTGTGGGTGTAATTTGAGGATTCGTCTCTGTATGGCTTTAATCCTTTATCCATTGATAGATGTTTTTACAAGACATTGTTCTTTCTTATGAATAATATATTAATGTCGTATTGTTTACCGTTGTCAGACTACAAAAAAAAATATATATGGAATCAGTGATGGTCGTTATTGTTTCGATACAAGACGGTGAGCTGGCTGAAACGTTAGCACGCCGGGCGAAACGCTTAGCGGAATTTCGCCTGTCTTCACGTTCTGAGTTCAAATTACGCAGAGGTTGACTTTGCCTTTCATCCTTTCAGGGTCGATAAATTAAGTAGCAGCTGCATACTGGGGTCGATCTAATCGACTGGCCCCCTCCCCCCAAAACTTTATACATATATACATATATACGACGGGCTTCTTTCAGTTTCCGTCTACCAAATCCACTCACAAGGCCTTGGTAGAAGACACTTGCCCAAGGTGCCACGCAGTGGGACTGAACCCGGAACCATGTGGTTCGTAACCAAGCTACTTACCACACAACCACTCCTACGCCTGTATTGCCTATATATAT
>NC_068988.1:96537746-96538746 GCF_001194135.2 Octopus bimaculoides
ATATATATATATATATATAGGCAATATTAAATCTCTGAGCGAGAAGTAAATACTAGCAGTACGGAATCGTAAAATATAATTGCCAACTAGATGTGGCGGTCCTTTAGAGGACGATGCTACTGTTTTGCCCCAGGAGATGTCCTCCTGGGGCTAAAAACAACAGTAGCATCGTCCTCTATGGGACCGCCACATTTAGTTGGCAATTATAGTAGAAGACGCTTCCCCAAGGTGTCACGGAGTGAGACTGGACACAAACCATGTGGTTGGGAAGGAAGCTTGTTAGCACACAGTTTGCTTAGCCTGAAATCACTTTCAAGAGACACATTCACTTTTTCTTCCAATAACTTCTTTTCTTTAATTTTTCTCAACAACGCAACTGTTTTCTTATCGAAAACGAAACAATAACAAGTGAAAGTCTGTAAGTTCTTCGTTTGCTTAAATTATTAGTCTTTTAAATGAAGTTTCCACCGTAAAACAAAACCAAAATGCACACCAAGACTATTTCTAGGCTCACTTACCCATCTCCTCTGCCACATACAACCCATCTACGCTTATATTTTCCATCTAATTTGTATACATTAGGCTTAGGTTTGTTGTCTTTACTTCGTTATTATTGCCAGTATTATATTTATTTGTTTACATATAGATGTCTCCCCGTTTGTGCGTGGGTGTTATGGATACTGGTGTTTGGACGATCGTTAATTAAGTGCTGGCCTTTCGCTGACACGCCGAGCAGAGGTCATTATCACTGCTCACACAGACGGTCACTGAAGGTCTCTAACACAAACAAAAGATATAATTAAACAAGCTAACGAGATAATGTCACACAAGCATTTGTAGGAAGCAAATTACATGTTTATATTTATCTACTCTCGTTCACAAATTTATCAAAAGTTTCGGAAAAACACATATATAAATCTCCACCCTACTCTCGCAATACATTTATTCACACACACACACACACACACACACACACACACACACACACACACACACACAC
>NC_068988.1:96539151-96540613 GCF_001194135.2 Octopus bimaculoides
CACACACACACACACACACACACACACATATATATATATGAAGCTATGTCGCATGTTTTTTAAATGAAGTTTTTCATTGAATGCAATCTGAAAATGTGTTTTCCTAAGTAATTAGGTCAATATTGTTTTAATAAACCTGGAGGAATGAGAAGCATTGCAATTTAATTAACGCTAGTCAAAATAACTTCTTAAAACTCTTTTTTTCTTTCATGGACCCGTCTGACTGAAGTCTCATCTTTGTTTTCAGTGATTTGAACAACGCTAAATATGATGAAATAAGTCTGAATAGGCTAATTAGTTTCCATTGCTTCCATCGTCTGTGTTTGTTGTTCTCAAATTACTTTTGTCATGAAACCTTTATAACAATGTCTCCCAGTTTTCCGTCGCTCATTTCTCTCTCCTTTCATGCATGCAGTTCTATAAGCGTTCCCATTTGAAAATATAACAATTTAGTGTGCGCGAAGCATTGTGGGATATTAAATTAGCGAAAAACTTGTTTAAGTCGAAACATAACAAAATGAAGTACAGAATTGAAAGCTAAACAGCGGTTGAAATTTTGCTTTGTATCTGTTCGATATATCGGGATCAGGGGCTCTTCATCAATATACGAGGTGAAATGGAATATGCAATAAAGTTATTTTCTTTGCTTAGAATTCAACTGTTGCTCGATCTTCACTTTTGTATTTCATTTTGCATTATTTCAGCCTTAACACGTTTTTATTCAGTAAATAAATAATATAAAACGAACAACCGATTATTTTAACCAAACAGAAGATAATTTGTCGGAGCGATTTTTATCTATATTTTCTCGTACAATTTCATCCAGCATGTTTGTTTGTTTTTTTTAGATCTTTGTGTGGACTTGGTTAAATTGTTATGGAAATTATTAAAAGAGGCGCGGACATATCTAATGAGATCATCCTAAATATGTACATTATTAGTAATGTTTCTACAGACTGATGACACAATATTTATTCATATTAATTAATTGCTAGCAGGGACACCGTATTTCGTTATGCAGCCATGATATGCTACAAAGCTATTCTAAAGACATTGTTTATACAGATGCTATCGCATACTAAACGTCGTAACTTTCAGTCGTGGCTCTAATGTTGATAGAAAATCTGTAGAAATAATTTTGAAAAGTTGTTCATATTTAATCCCTACAAACATGGCTTTGAAATGGAAAATAAAATGCGTTGTACGTGGTTTAAACGATCTTTGGAGCCATAACCACCCAGTAGCACACCCTTATGGTGTTACCATGTCATTTCACTCCGTCGTATGAGTTTACAGCACCTCTAAGAAGCTGAAGACCCACTGTCCTATACGATATTTTATAAACTATGAAACCCGTACACATATTTTACACACAATACACGACCACCGTCACATTAATTTTAATGAGGTATTCAATGAAACATTGTTTTAGAGAGACAATGTATTCATATATATATATATA
>NC_068988.1:96540623-96544677 GCF_001194135.2 Octopus bimaculoides
TAATATTTCTAAGTCTCTCTAAAGGAGACTACGGCAGCGGTACTGGAAATTAATAGTTATCGCCAAGCCAACATGGCAGTCCCAAAATTAGGACGAAAGCTGCCGTGAATTAGCTCCAAGAAGCCATCGCCTCTAGCTAGCTATGTGACACACGAAACCTGTGTCCTTTATAACCTTCGAACAGGGGAGGTCAGCAGTGTCCCCCTGCTGGTTTGGCATCTGCAGACTAGTTTCAGGGTGTTGCCCCTTGTCAATGCAGAGCAGCCAAGCCATAGCCAGGCGGCGCTGCTGACTATATATATACATATATATATATATATAACAGAACTTTGCATCAAAGTGTTGATCATCTTGAGCAAGTCTTGAGGAAAGAATGGGACACCATGTCTGAGTATTTCATAATGAAGAGTTGTGACGCCTTCACGTGGCGTGTGAAGGAGGCTGTGGTGGACAATGAAGGCGGACATGTTGAATATGTTGTCTCTTTATACTCTATAAACTTATGTTAAAATTATATTTATGTCTGCTTGCTGGTTGTTATAAAATATACAATTTGGTGAATCATCTATTATATTCCAAGTCTTGTTTCCCCACCCTGCATGTATATATATATATATATATATATACACACATATATGTGTGTGTTTGTGTGTGTATGAGGATAGAAAAGGCTGGGGATATGAGGTAGTAGATCCAGAGAAAACGTAGATTGATCTTTCTCTCTGTCTCACACCCAAACGCGCGCGCGCGCACACACACACACACACACACACACACACACACATACAGACGCACACGCACTTGCGCAAGGTGTTGCGCAGTAGGATTGAACCTGAATGCGAGTGGTTGCCAAGCGAGCATCTTAACCCCGCAGCCATGGCTATGAAGAGAAACATTTACAAATGACTCTACGTTGAATGAAAAATTATAAAAAGTGAGAGAAAAAATGTGCGGAGTATGTCTTTAGGGTTTCATAGGACTTCAAAAGGAAAGTTTTGACACCAGCTACACAAAACGGAAACGCATGGGAGCTGTGTTATTGCGTTCCTTTAAGTGGATTATTTCACGGTTTTTTAGGAAAAGGGTAATGGTGATATCTGAGAAGACGTATTTGCAGAGTCCGTATAAAAAAAGGGGAAATATAGTTTCAAAAGCTTTCCTATTGAGATAAAACTAAAATAAAATATTGAATTGGATGGTTTGGTGTTACGCACGTTACAGTTGTTTGTCGTGTAAGATTTCGTTTACATGTTAATTACTCGCTGCTTGACAGATTCTAACGTTTACATTAAACCGATGATCAAAGGATGCGATGAATATGCTGTCAGATAACTCACAACAAAACAAGTGAAGGAAGGCCAAGTGATAATATCTGTTTTGTAGTTGTTCACTTCGGACGCCATATACAAGCCATCGCCTGTCGTCGTCCGCTGACAAAACATAAAAGGACCTTAAACGACTCTATCGGACTTGATCAATTGGTTGAATTGTTACCGGAAACCATAAAATATTGCGCTGCTGTTAGAGACCTCCATCAACACACAGTTTGAACTGAAACAGTTTACTTGTTATAACAAGTTAAGACCTTTCATGAATTCACACACAAATATACATGTGTACAAAACATACTTTTCAACCTCCGACTATTCTTTTTTATCCAAGGGTTTTTTAAAAATCAAATATTTATACGCTAATTATACTTATAGCTTTATCTACTTCGGATGACATTATAAAAAACCTTCTTTGTATTGATATATTCGCTCATATATTGGTCGATAATTAGATCAAAGTGTAATTACAAGAAAAATATCTGAACTCTCATCTATCTCTTGCACATTTCTAACTATAAACACTCCCACACAATCTCTCTTTTACACCCCAGATTTATACGCACATATATATGGACCAAATAATACAATTGAAAATATGATTATATATGTGTGTGTGTGTGTGTGTCTGTGTGTATACATTATGTAAGAAGCAGAGGAAACAATTGAGGAACAGAGAAACTAGATATAATATTGAGGTTAATATACATAATGAAGAGAAGCGAGGAATTTTAATTACAGTTAAGAAAGAATCAATTGTTTAATGAGGAATTCTGTCGAGGAAAAGAACAGATTTATCTCGACCGCAACAGAACCGGAATTGGTGTCATTTTGCAAAGATTAGAATCACTTTCCACCGTTTTGGTTACTTACTATTTTGAATAAATTTTAATTAATTTAAGTTTTTAAATTCGCAGAATACAAGAAAATGAATCCGAAAACAAAGAAAACTAAATGGCAAAAGCATAGAAATGGACAAAGGAAGAGGAATCAGTGCCAATAGGGGCTGAAAATGTTGACAGACTGGCTTCCGAACGATTACGAATGAAGCTGACGATCTCAGCGAAGGAAATAGAAACTACACACACACACACACTTGTTATTATTATTATTATTATTATTATTATTATTATTATTATTATTATTATTATTATTATTATTAAACGTTTAAAGACAATCTAAGAAGCCTTTAATAATTTGAAATTTTGCTTGGTTAAACTTCGTAATTCAATTTTTCGTAGTTTAATATATTTTTCTAAAAATGACTGATATTTCTTTTTATATCAATTACTTTCAGTGAGCTTTAGTATACTTTATTGTTAAACTAAGTTCTGGAAATCTAATATTTGAAGAAAACTCGTATCACTCACACATTTATTTATTCTCTACTTAAATGTCTCAGACACTTTAAAAGTTGATTTCTACTTAAGAGAACCTCGTCCTTGCTTTCTTTCTTCTTCCTTACTTACACTTGTTGAATCTTAGTTTAAACTTGTACTTAAGAATTTCACCGCCCCTGACATATAAAATCTATAAACTATATTTAAGTGGAGGTGGGACAAAAAGGATTATGATATATTAGAAAGAATTTCGGAAGATTCTGTCGACGATGGGGAAGCGACCGGACCGTTAGACATTGACGCCCTTATCGCTATCATTTGTCACACCTTGTTGAAAGTTTATCCATGCATTTTCTCATTGAAGAGGATTTCACTCTAAAACGTCTGACAAATAGTCTTCGCACTGATAATTCATTTCTGGGTACTTTGAACATTTATGATCGTTCTTACTTTCATTTCTCAAAAGGTGGATACTCACTTATACAGCTGCACTCATAACTAAATTAAATGAATTATTAAGTCCGGAAATAACTCATAACAGACCAGGAGTTGAAGCACGAATTCATATTTTGCATGGAAGTATACAATAAAGTGATGTTCTCTTTTTTTACTCGGCAGGTTGTCTAAGAAGATAACTTAGGTTTAATTATGCTATGACATGTAATGTTTGAAGCAAACAAACGTTATTAAACGCTCTTTTCCAGTACGTTATTATATCCTGAATGGCGAGCGGTAAAAGCTTTGAGAAGCCATTGGGCGGAAAAAAAGGACAAGAACTTGAAAACAGTCCCCCATTCACCATGATAATCCACGACGGCCCACATTTTTCGTAGCAAATCCGACAATCAACAAGATAGACTGGTCATTGGTTTCCAATCCCTACAAGCCGTATCTGACACCGATTTCGCCCCCCCCCCCAAAGGTCTATCTTCGAGATTAACAATTTGATGACATACAAGAAGTGAAAGTGGTTGTGAAGAAGTGGGTACTACAATGCAATCGTGAATATTTTCGGAGAGGATTTGAGAGTTGGGTTCAAGGATTGTGCAAAGGCATGACATAGAACGATGGCGGTTCGTACCTTTCTATAGACGAAGAATTACTCTACCAGCAAGTGCAATTGCAACGACTGATGTCAGTTAATAAAAAAGTTCTGCACACTTTTGTATTATTTTCAGAAAACCTTGGTGTCTATATACATACACACAAACATAGACGTACGTATTTACACATATACATACAATATATATATACACACACATATATATATATATACATATATATATATATCTGTATAAATATATACATTTATTTATATGTACATACATATATATACATACATGTATATATATATATATATATATATATATATATATATATATATAT
>NC_068988.1:96544858-96546229 GCF_001194135.2 Octopus bimaculoides
CCCCCCTTTCTCCCCTTGTGCCTCTTGTTTCTGGAAATCTTTCTTTTCGTAACAACAGTTTCCACTTGGGAGTTGATAAAAATTGGAAAGCTAATAAAATAAGAAACAAAAGATGCTGTTATTGTTTCTGTCTTGTTACGAACACTAAACACGATATACAGTCGGAAAATAAGAATAGTAATAATAATAATAATAATAATAATAATAATAATAATAATAATAATACCCAAGTCCAGCTACCATTTAATCCGCGTTGGGGGATTGATATGTACAATGCAAATGTTGTTTGTATACGGTAGCTGGAGCTGTAAAGATCTTGTGTTCGCAGTAGACTGGAAAGAAGCGGATAGAAAAATATACACATATTATTCATATATTGACATACATAAGCAGACATATATGTATATATATGTGTGTGTGTGTGTATATATATATATACATATTTATAAATATATACATATACTTATAGGTGTATATATGTATATGTATATATATACTTATATAAACACATGTGTATATGTGCGTGTTTTCGTTTTTGTGTGTGTATATACTACATGCATTCTTGCAAATCCTTGTGTGTGTGTATTTTTGTATGTCTGTATGTGTGCGTAGTTATATATGTGTGTAAGAGTGTATGAAAAAAAAAAAAAGGAACGACAACAGGAAAAACAAGAGTAGCCACTATCTCTAGTTTCAAATTTCTGGCTGGACACAAATGTTTTTTCAGTGAATTTTGTTGTGGAGAGGCGAAAAAAAATAATGTAGTGAAGCAAAAACAATAAAACGTCCCCAGCTGAATTGAATAAACATAGACTGCGACATACTGCTTCACAATCACACACACATACACACACACACACACACACACACACACACACACACACACACACACACACACACACACACACACACACACACACACACACACACACACACACACACACACACACACACACACACACACGTGTATGATTAATGTGCGTATTTTATGTTTTGTTTTTCTCCAAGCTAACTTCATATTAATCAAATTGTATCGATATCGCATGGAGTAGAATAATAACATGTGTTTCTACACCAATTGAATCCACAGTTTATTATTGCGCTCGGAATTCCTTTCATATTCGCAACAGTTACCAATAGTAACGATGCTGTCTTGAAGAGATTTCTTGCACGGATGGTTGTACGGTTAAGAAGCTCTCTTGCAACCATGTCGTTTCGGGTTCAATCTTGTCCCACTTAGAGACACCTTGGTTAAATGTCTTCCGTTATAGCCCCACGCTGACCAAAGCTTTGTGAGTGGATTTGGAATACAGAAACTCTATTGAAGCCCGTTGTATATATATATATATATATATATATATATATATATAT
>NC_068988.1:96546756-96551961 GCF_001194135.2 Octopus bimaculoides
TATATATATATATTTATATATGTATGTATGTATGTATGTATGTATGTATAACATTTGGTGAAGTAGACGTACACAAGCATAGATGGCGCCTCTTTTCTCAAGATTTTACTTTTTTAGATACTCACAGGAATATAATCAATATAAAAGTTGCGCCACAATTGAAATGTATTTGAAATTCTTACAGCTACAAGTGTGTGTGTGTGTGTGTGTGTGTGTGTGTGTGTGTGTGTTGCAGATGAAAATAAACTCCCGCAGACATCCATGTGTTGTAGTGAAAGCAGTCACCGCACGCACAGTTTGTTTTATTGTCCCGACGAAGTCATCCGATCTTAAACGATTATAACTAATACCATTTCATTTACATATTTCGATTTGACGGAAATGTTCTAAAGTATTATAAAATAACATTCACCATATATTTGACAATTCAGCGTGAAATTATAATTCAAAGAAACGTAAACGGTTTAATTTTCTGTAAATAAGAAACAGGTTATTGTCTGTCTTTGCTAAACATTGTGTGGTCTGTGGAGAATGGAAGAATCGAAGCAAAGTTCTTTGGCTTTCAAATTTCCGAAATAAAAAGAGTCGTTCTTTTAATAGGTTGTCATTTTGTCAAAGTATTAATTAGAATTTAGTTATTGCAATATTTCAATGAAACTCATTTG
Source organism: Octopus bimaculoides (assembly GCF_001194135.2). Lineage (NCBI taxonomy): Eukaryota > Metazoa > Mollusca > Cephalopoda > Octopoda > Octopodidae > Octopus > Octopus bimaculoides. Next base: position 96,547,422 of record NC_068988.1, read on the forward strand.
GTCATTAGAAATAAATAGTTAAGTAAAAATATGAAATAAATTAATTAAATATATAAGAATAATTTATAGTTGCCATTAAGAATTTGGCAGGAATTCAATTAATATGGAATTATTCTGGTTGACCGACTTCGTCATGTATCTACTGCCATTACCGAAAGCATAACATGGAACCGGAATTAGACAACACATCGACCCTCACACAACGTCGCTTCAGAAATGGATTTTATCATATAGCCCATGCTGGAGCACCGCTGCATTTAAATGTAAAAGTAGTAGAATCACACCACTCATTAGATCTTCTGCAGACTAGCTAATGTGTTGCTCTGATCGCTAGAAATAGTAGCCAAACCTACTTCAGATCTCAGCTTTAAAAAGATAAGAAGTAACACGTTGGATAATGAAGTCCGAGATGAACTATGCCTGAAGCACTACAAAATGGTCAGCAGGATTGTCCTCGACTGTACATTTGTTTGATCTGTGTTAACCTTGGGTCAAGCAACAATAAACTGGAGGAGAATCCATTTTTTAGAAATGCGTCTATGTTGAGTGAGAAATCGTTAGAGAGAGACGGACAGAAAAAGTCAGAGAGAAAGACATGTTTATTGGAAGTGGTGAAGACAGGAAGTGGCTAAACCGATCATAATTTGGCAACGAGACGAGTGGTATTCTGGGATACTAGCGGTAGTTAAAGAGAATCTCTGGCAGATTCCAGGGGTCGATGAAGACCAACCAAACAGGTTCTTCTGTAAGACTTGCAGCTTATGGATAGACTGTGGAACTTTAAAAAACCATGACCTGGCAGTGCTGCCGGAACCGTTTTTTCGGTGGGGATAAATGATACCGGCATGGAAAGGTCGTTAATGGAGTCCAAGAAAAGCAGAGAGCCATGCAATCGTTTTCACAAATTCCTTGAGTTTCTGAGCATTGATGTCAAATGTCAGTAGAACGGAGCTGAATGTCAGCCGAATCCCTTGTAAAGATTCCCCTGCTGCTCTCCTTTAGCAAGGAGAGGCAGTTCTCTTGTCTGGTGGTAAGCGCTTAAGTGGTTTACGGTGTATGTATTTGAAATGACCATAACAGGACTCCAGCTCTCCGATCCAGTCCCCTCCCGCCGATTCCCTTAGTGTTGAAGCAAAAGCAGAAGGGGAAGGTCGAAAGAAAGATGGTGTTATTCTTAAAAAGCAAATTTGATGAAACAAGCTGCGAAAATAAAAGGGACAGGAAGTGAATTCTGGTGTGGGGGTTTGGGAATATTCTGAACCCTCCTAACTGGTGCTCGCTACTTTGTGAGTCCACTTTTTGGATTCATATTGATTTCGAAAGTTTTATACTCGACCAAACGAATCTTCTGAAATATGTGAAGCTGAGTATTTTCGGGATGTAGAGTTAGATTTGTATACCACTATATATATATATATATATATATATATACACACACATTATATATATATACACATTATATATATGCAACGTGATTTGTCTTATTTTGTTGGGTATTCTGTGTGTATCGTGTAATTACTGTTATGTCTTTAGTGTCGGACGGCAATTGGATAGAGAGAGTAATGTGCTGCGTGCTCTGAGTAAACGGGTGGCAATTGTGTAGAATGCGAATTGCTGTTAGAATAACGGGTATTGCTTATGTACTATGTATCGGATGGTGATTGTGTTTTATATTTGGTAGAGGTTTTGTAAAACTATCTTCTGCATGAGTTGTCTTATTTCATTAAGTGGTTGTTATTATGATATGCATAGTGGGCAGAGAATGTCCTGTTTAAATTGCGTTCGCATCAATCACACAGAATTGAGCCGCCAATTCTTTATTTTCATTTGAACTGTATTTCACTTTGGTTTTTGTGTTTCTGCACAAAAACGCTCCATTTAGAAAGCGTAAGGTCGTGCTTTGCCCTTCACTACAGGGAATTAGATAATATATTCAATTGAGTATTCTTATTATTTTAATGAAAATATGATACAGTTTTCCTTTGATATGGTTTGTATTTGCTATATTTCATATCTTATTTCATAATGAGATATACTTTTTGGGAACTCAAATTCTAGTTTCCCTATAATTATAGGTTTTATTGTTGACGTTATAACGTCACACGATGCCGTCATACCAAATGCTTGAATAACAACTGAACTGTGAGAGGAATTATATCGACTCCCATGTTTTTCAGGTTCTTTTTTACCTTTTTAATTGGCTCGTAAAAAAGAAAAAAAAATCTCCACGAATTATAAAACCATACTCTCACATCTCAACCGTTTCTTCTCGGATGGTGCTTATCCTAACGAAAAATCACGTGATACGGATATGCCGGTGTATATAATATGAAGTGATATGAAGTTAAGGAAGTTTATATTTAAATTGTCTTCAAACAGTGAAAAAAAAAAGAAACATAAAAGATAACATATAGAATGATATCTAGGGCACGTCGAAATTAAGGCCTCGTACTTTTGAAAGTAATGTGTGCGTGTATCTGCGCATCCATATATACGTATATACATACATACATACATACATACATACAAAAATATACCTATGCATTAATATGCATAAATATATACCCACATATAAGTATATATACATGTATGCATGCAAGTATGTATCAGGTTCGTTCTAGTATTTTTTTTTCGCAAGACATTTGGTTCCTAACGAGGTGTTGAAACAGATATCATTGAACTTTGCAAGGGTCATACAGCTCCGCCACCAACCAATATATTCATTGGTTTTTATTTCCTTTATGCATTATAAGCAGTTTATTGTTTGATTAGTGATTTAATTTCTAAGTAATTAACGTTATTGTTTAAATGGATGGACAAAGTTCCTTGGTCAGAGCGTGTGACCTTATTGATGACAATGTGGGACCAAGTGCAATTCCTCAGGGTTAACACTCACTCAGCACTCGGCGCACGTTTCTCGAATCTCGCAGAGCGTGAAGGAACCTGACAGAGAACAAAGAGGGCTGGGCACATCGTCACCACAAATGAAAGCAGAGGAGGCTGCCATGACGAATGGAACTTGATAGACACATTAATGAATAAATTATTTATATAATTAATTAGTTAATTGTCTCATTAAAATGAAATACAATCCGTACAACCAATGTTTTCTTAGCAGTATGTTCCACTCAATTACAATGTGACTGTGTGTGTGAGTCTCTCTCTCTCTCTCTCTCTAAATATATATATAATTATATATATATATATCCGTAAATATACACCAATATTTATACATACATACACGTACATATGGTGAATGATTGTAGAAAATATAAACGAAAAATGCCTTTTATTTTAATGCTTTAGCAGAATGCACTTTGATACGGAATAAATTTAAGGGACAAAATGTTAATATATAAGTATTGCTTAAGCGGAGCGACACCTGTGGTTAGAAGCTTGCTTCCCAACCACATGGTTCCGTGTTCAGTCTCACTGCATGGCACCTTAGGCAAGTGTCTTCTGCTATAGCTTTGGGCCGACCAAAGCTTTGTGAGTGGATTTGGTAGACGGAAACTGAAAGAAGACCGTCGTATATATATATATATATATATATATATATATATATATATATATATATATATATATATATATATTTGTGTGTGTGTCTGCGTTTGTCCTCCCACCATCGGTTCATAATTAACTCTCACAGACATATATATATATATATGTGTGTGTGTGTGTGTGTGTATGTGTGTGTGTGTGTGTGTGTATGTGTGTATTTGTGTGTGTGTGTATACAAATATACAAAGAGTGTGTATGCGAATAATTTTTGAATAGATCATTAGCGTATGGGAGTGGGGAGGGGTAGGGTGAGAGCGAGAAGAATGTAGTTTAATAAACAGGTACTCTAAAACGTACCCGAGCATGCGCAAAGTTGTTAAAGCTCTATTTTACCAAAGCTGCTTTTATTTAATGTTTGCTCAAGGTCAGACAGTGGAGATGGCTGGGTAAGAGGAAGAGTGCGAGGCGGTGGGTGCGGTTTTCGAGTCTTAAATGAAACAAGATATAAATTTCCTGATTTTGTTAGTAATAACCAACCACCCACTTTACCGTTCCTTTTTCTTTATTTTCTCATCAAATATTTATTCTAACTTTTCTCGTCTCATGTCAGAGAACTCCGTTAGATTTGGATTACTTTCTCTTGAATTTGATAATATGTAACATGTAAAAATAATCTTGAGTTATTTGTATTTCTAAGGAGTTTGATGCAAATTCCAAATTCGGTCCAATATTAGGACATCATCGAGATTTAACTGAAGTTTGAAGAAACACACACACACACACACACACACACACACACACACACACACAAATTGTTGTGGTGTATGGCAGAAAAGGAAGGTCACCGGGCAATTATGCCTGGCGGGTTTTACTTACGCGGATATACTTACAAAGTTAGAATATCATGAAGTTCGACTTTGCCTTCTACTCAGGAAATAGAATCAACTGTTCAACTCTCTCGAAATGTGTGGCCCTGTATCTATGTTAGAAATCAATACTGAGTGGGCTGAGATTTCGCATATTTATTTCAACACACACA
>NC_068988.1:96552095-96553914 GCF_001194135.2 Octopus bimaculoides
CACACACACACACATTGGCTTACTACGTAATCTTCACGCATAAACATACAGGAGATATAAAACGTGGCGGTGAGTGAACGTTTCTCACAGACAGGAGTGAAATCTCTGCCCACTCAGTATTGATTTCTAACACACACATGTATGCATGTTTATAGATATATGATACATATATATGTAAATATATATATAAATGCATATATATATATATATATATATATATATATATATATATATAAGTGCGTATGTACACACACACGCATACATATATATATGTATGAATATACATACATATATATATATCTTCATTCATAAGGAAAGAGCTCAGTTATTTTTGTGATTTAAGTGACAAGTTTTATAACATTATAAAACGCGCCTCCCAACTGAAGAGTTCGAGTAGAGTCAATGAAGAATTTCCGCCATATTAAAAAGAGTTAATTCCTTAAGTGTAATCTTTCTGATATTCCTCATTGCTATTAAATAAGCAGATGTGAGGAGACAAATTATATTTCTAAATTATGAAGAACGAAACTTTACATTTTATATGATTTTTATATATATATTTTTCCATTTTGATTTGATATTATTTATTACAGTTTAAGACTCCAGCGGTACCGAATATTTAGTTCTTGTTATTTATATTACTACATGATCTTGTTGCAGATATTGATAACCTAAACCGTGTCGGTTCATTCTGCCAAATATTCGCATCTTTCTGCGTCATCCGTTTCACAGATCAGATAGATTTAGGTGACATGAAATAGTCCAGTTGAACTCTTAATGGTAACTCATTTACTTGTTAAGTAAGCCAACAGCAGTTTGGGCACTCGCGGCACATTCGAGCTTTCTGCTGTTACGACTGTTCCCTTTCGAAAATATATGATCCTGGGCCTGTGTTACAAAGAACAGTGATTATCATATTCACACATTTCAATTTGTTGGAACGTATCAAGAATAAATATGAAAGTCATCGTCGTTAGAAATATTGGCTTCAAATTTTGGCACCAGGCCAGCAATTTTGGGGGAGGGGGAAAGTCGATTATATCGACCCCAGTGCTTAATTGCCTCCACTCAAAATTTCTGTCGGTGTGGCTAAATCAGAAACCACCCCTATTATCATCATCACATCCATCCACCACCACCAGCAGCTGCATAAATGTAAGGGGTGTGATCTGGTAGAATCGTTAGAGCATCAGAAAAACTAGTTTCGCAGTGTTTGTTCTGGCGCTCTACGTTCTGAGTTCAAATCCCGCTGAGATTAACTTTGCTTTTTATCTTTGCAGGGTCGATGAAATAAAGCATCAGTAACGTACTGGAATCGACTAATTCCCTTCGCATCAAAATTTCTAGCGTTGTGGCTCCGTTAGAAACAATTACGCGCCAATTTCTGCTTTCAGCAACAGCAGCAGATTGTAATATAAATATCGAATGCAGGGGGAAGACCTCCCAGCCATTAATTTTCGTGGCCATGGTCGTTGTACTGGACTCCCATTAGCAGTTTTAATATGTCTTACTGTCAAAATCGCGGAGAGCGTTGAAGAGGTTAAAGTTCGACTTATTTCACTCTCTCACAAATAAATGACCGAACAGACACACCACCACCACCACCACCTCCACCAACAACGAAAATATATACGTACATATATAAATGGATATATATACACACACACGTGTGTACATGCACACACATAATATATCCATCTATACATAGAAATATGTATATACATATATGTATGTGTGTGTGTATATATATGTACATATGTGTACATATCTGTGTGTGTGTGTGTGTTTGTGTGTGTGTGTGTGTGTGTGTGTGTGTGTG
>NC_068988.1:96553924-96555869 GCF_001194135.2 Octopus bimaculoides
GTGTGTGTGTGTGTGTGTGTGTGTGTGTGTGTGTGTGTGTGTGTGTAAGCTACTGGTATAGGCGCGTTCATGCATAGTCCACCGGGAACTGTATTTGATGAGTCTGTAGCAGTTCATTCTTTCCAATTGCTAGAAAGACAGATGGATAGAGAGACAGAGAGAAAGAGAGAGAGAGAGAGAGAGAGAGGAGGAGATGAAGAGAAATAAAGAGGAAGAGAGAACGCTTACAGTGTTAAAAGCGCACAATAGCGATTAGAGGTGAATTTTGTTGCGAAAACACGAAAGCCTTGGAGAGGTCAGAAGAAAGCATGAGCGGGGTGGAGGGCGGGGGTAACGAGGTGCCATTGCATGATTTGCAAACTTTTACTGACAGAAATCATTCTTCCTCATCTTTTCCTATTTTTCTCTCAGTGAAACAAGACTCCCCAAGAGATTTGAAACCGGTTCACGAAGTATGGAGTATTACTGTTTACTATCTGAACCCGTCACTGGCTGTATGGTCGAGTGTGTCTGGGTAGACATACAGTGTACGTCTTTGAGTGTTTGTGTGAGTGGGAGTCAGCCTCGATAAGGGGATACTTACAGTTGGGTGCAATCAAAGTAATAGCAGTAGTAGTAGTAGTAGTAGTAGTAGTAGTAGTAGTAGTAGTAAAAAAATAATAATGTTGGTGATGATGATGATGGATTTCGAGTTAAGTAACTGAAAGAATGTAATCCGATTAAATATAGGAGTGGCTATGTGGTAAGTAGCTTGCTTACCAACCATATGGCTCCGGGTTCAGTCCCACTGCATGGCACCTTGGGCAAAAGTCTTCTACTATAGCTTCGGGCCGACCAAAGCCTTGTGAGATTCAACGCGACGCCATTCCTAACTATTAACATCTGTTGTCAAACCCAACAACAACAACAACAACAACAACGACCCTTCACAATACTACCCTAAACTCACAAGTAATAGTCGTACGTTTAACTGCACAAATAGGAAAAACCCCACCTATCTGTCTGTCTGTCAATCTATCTATCTAGCAGTCTGTCTGTCTATCACTCTGTCTCTGTCTCTGTCTCTCTCTCCCTCTTTCTCTCTCTCTCTCTCTCTCTCTCTCTCTCTCTCTCTCTCTCTCTCTCTAGTTACTTCAATTTACGATTCTAAAATTCGTTATCGATTCTTATCAAGGAAAACAAGACTTGACATTTGAATAGGCAACGTTTTCCCTCACCTGTCTTCCTTTGTATTTTCCTTGGCATTTTCCTCTAACCCACCTGCCATTCTGCATACATATCCACATCTGGGTTGTACACTTATTTAATGGTCTTCCCACAGGTAAGGTGAAATTTTTTATGTTCGTCGCCCGCAAATATCTTTGCCAGTATATACACACACAGCGAAGAAATATGTAAATAAGGCAGTAGAATGGAAGACGGGTTACAGCGTCCCGGGCCATCAAAGACAAACCCAGCAATTCGATGAGATTGGCTGGGTTCATTTAGTTCATGGGGAGGGTAGGTATTAAGTGCAGATCATACAAGATTAAAATACTGCTTGTGTCCAGCAAGTCCCTTACAACAATATGATCATGTGACCCTTCTCACGTCATATATAATTTGCCAAATCTCCAAATTTGAATTTTCTGGACATTCAGCCTGGGGGCTCGCCGAGGAGGTGCCAAGGACTTATTGGAGAAATCCATTGGGTGGCATTAATCTTGGGCCACCTGTTCTTGGCATGCAATTTCTCCTGTGGCCACTTCGGCGCCGTTAGTGGAGACGAGATCGGTTTTGATGAGTGACCTCTTTCTTTCATGTATCTTCTTGTTTTCTATTTTGGTCTCCGTTGCCTGATTCATCCTCTCTATTTACTATAGATATATTATTGAGGCTATATGTATGTATATATATATATATATATGTATATATATATATATATATATATGTATATGTATGTATG
>NC_068988.1:96556018-96558217 GCF_001194135.2 Octopus bimaculoides
TATATATATATATATATATATATATATATATATATATATATATATGTATATGTATGTATGTATGTATGTATGTATGTATGTATGTATGTGTTTGAGAGTTGTGTGATGTGTGTACATATGTACACATGAATACAGCCGCCCACATACACGTGCAAACACACTTCTGGAAAGGTTAACAGGTGCACGCAATTCACTTTGCCCAGTGAACATGTTTTGACGGAATAATATTTCGACTCCTTTCAAGTCAATCACTTTTAAAGAGGTTTACTGTTTTCTTTCCACTCAACTGTAGAATGTTCTAGGTGTCTTTCCTTTGTAAATACACTCATTTAGGGCTGCTTATCCTATTTTCCTTTTCCTTTTTTTCTTAATTTAAATGTTTATATTTTTGTGTTTTTGTGTTTAATTCTGTTTTGGTCTTTTTTTTTGTGATAGTCGACGTTGATCTTGTCGTACACATATTTATTGATATTATCGGTCGTCATCGTTGTTGTTGTTGCTGTTGCTACCCTCGCTGGATATGTTTTTTGCTGATAATTTACTTCCTTGCCGACAGATGTTAATGAAATTGTATTTAGTTTTGAAGTCGATCAGTGGAACTAATTAAAAAACTATTTTTGCCTAATAACAATTTTTCGTTCGTTTGTTTTTAATATTTTTTTCACGTTTCGATCGTTTATTGATTTCTGGCGAATCTCTTAAGATGCCACACTTTTAAGGGATCGGAAATCAAATTTTATGATCTTTGAGCCCCTCCTATATTAGAATCACCGTAATCCAGTGACACCATCCACGTGAAAGAACTACAAGTTCAGTTGGTATATTTAATGGAAGGCGTAATTCAAAGACAAACTAGAAACAATTATGCACTGAAAAAAGTACAGTATACAGTGTCAGCACAGGGGTGGCTGTGTGGTAATCGAACATTGTAAATAATTTTTATTGTGTATTTAAAATTGTAAATATTTAATCGATACAGCTTCTTCACCCCTTTTATGTTTGTCTGTCCTTGTTCGTCCCCTCTTTGTAATGCCTTTATGGCAAATATTTATGAAATAAAGAAGTTTGCTTTCAGACCACATGGTTCCAAGTTCAGTCCCACTGTATGGTACCCTGGGTAAGTGTCTTTTTCTGTAGACTCGGACCGGCCAAAGCCCCTTGTGAATGGATTTGGTAGACGGCGTGTGTATATGTGTTGGTGTGTGTGCACACGCACATGTGTGTGTGTGTGTGTCTGTGTCTATGTTTGTCACCCAACACTGCTTGACAACCGGTGTTGGTGTGTTTATGTCACCGTAAGCCAGCGGCTCGGCAAAGGAGAACGATAAGATAAATACATGGCCTAAAACAACTAAATGTTCTTCAGAGCAGTGCCCCAGCATGGCCTCAGTGAAATGATTGAAACAAATAAAAGATAAAAGCTGAAAAGATATTAATCAATGTCTAACATGGACAGTCAGCTTCTTTACGCCAACAAAAGAACAACGTTGGACGTTTATAAAATGAGTTCTTCATTTTGGAAAGTACACTGGAATTTATGCTTTGCTGATGAGGTCAGAATAAGACTAAAGCATGTACGAAGCCGTCTTCGCTACATGATAGAAAAATGAAACCGATTTACTTCCTTGTCTAATAGTTTTTTTTTCTTTCTTACAACTACCAATATTTCTAGTTAGCTTTTGGAAACATTCTGCGTTAAATATGCAACACAGGTTTACCTCGAATAAGTGAGTGAATATAAACGATTACTAGAAAATTGGTGTTCAACGAACCCTGGTCCAGGTATTTCGCTTTGTTTTTGGAAAATGTATTTAATTGTTTACACCTCGCTTAAAAGATAGGTTTTGTATCGATTTAGACTGATGAATTCTCCGTTCGATTAACGGAATCAGCAGCTAATTTGTTAATCCTGTTAATCAACGCGTTCCTTTCATATCTTATAATAGATATTATCGATACTTAATAAAACCAATCTGAATATAACACAGGCGCAGGCGTGGCCGCATGGTGAGAAGCTTGCTTCCCAACCACATGGTTCCGGATTCAGGCCCACTGCGTGACACCTTGGGCAAGTGTTTTCAGGCCAACCAAAGCCTTGTGAGTAGATTTGGTAGACAGAGACTGAAAGAAGCCCATCGTATATATATATATATATATATATATGTTTGTATATTTGTGTGTGTGTGTGTGTGTGTGTGT
>NC_068988.1:96558684-96560040 GCF_001194135.2 Octopus bimaculoides
TATAGCTTATATTTACAGAAGAGATTTAAGAGTGAGGTATGATAAAATTATCAAAACAGAGTTGACCACTCCCATGAAGATGATAGAATGGAGGATAAATGAAATAAAGAAGAAAAAAACACCCCACACAACAAGATGTTGTTTTGTCGATGTTGTGTTGACGTCATCACAATCATCGCAATTACTAATGGCAGCTTGGTTCAGGTCGACTCCAGAGTTTTCATGGAGAGAGAGAGACGAGTGATAGGAATATTTTGGCGAACAACTCGAGCTGTCAGCAGAACAGCTTTAAATGAAGTGAGAAAGACAAATCCGTGCTGTCAGTGTCTCCACTAAAGTCAGCTGAAGTTATCCTATCGTTCGTCTATTCTCGTATGGTAGATAGTTGTTTTATCAGAGCGCGAAACATCAATAGCAATCAGTCGAGACCTTTTACTAAGTTATCTACCGGAGTGTCTTTGAAAAAGAAACAACAACACACATGGGAATGCATACGCGAGCGTGGGGTGATGTGAGAAATTTATCTCTGTATATGTGTATGTATATACATGTGTATGCGTAGAGTGGAGTCCCTGTATACGAACAACATCAGATCCGGGGGGCCCGTTCGTTAACTAAATTGATCGTTACATGAACCATTGAAATACATATATAATCAGAAGTGTCCGGCTCTAAACCACACCCATACACCACATATCATTTGGTAAGCCGTGTCGATTTTACAATTCTGTAAATAATAATATTTCATAAGCTTAAAGCTTATAAGCGATTGGGGCCTATAAACCCTCGACGTAAAAACGTAGAGTTTTCCAGACGCGTGGAACTGGAACCCACACATTCATGTTTTCGCGACAAGTGTGCTACCATTACACCAACGTACCCCTCGCTTCTTTCCGTTAGATTTAAGAACTATACTTTTATACATTTATAGTATTGTTTTTTTATAAATAACATATATGTGCGTTTTCTGTGGGAAACTTGCAGGTGAATACCAGGATGGATTCAGAGAACTTTCTGGACAAGAGACCAGGAAACTATGCTGGTTCTGTGGAGAACATCTGTTCTCATCCGTTACGGCGCCGGGAAAAATAATCAGCCGTATTTCGCCTGTCTTTACGTTCTGAGTTCAAATGACGCAGTGTCGGTTTTCCTTTTCATCCGTTTTGGAGCCGATAAAAAAAGTACCAGTTTAGCTCTGGATTCAGTGGAATCGGTTTACATCCTCCCCCGAAATTTGTAGCCTTGTGCCAAAACTTGAAACTAATAGAGATATTATGAATGGCGGGGATCACTAAAATTGGAAAAGTATATAAATGTAAAAGTTGTTGTTTCCGCCTAAATATATATATGTATATA
>NC_068988.1:96560260-96562079 GCF_001194135.2 Octopus bimaculoides
TATATATAGATATATATGTGTGTGTATGTATGCATGTTTGTATATATGTATGTATACATATATGTTTGTATGTATGTATGTATGTATGTATGTATGTATGTGTGTTTACGAGTAAGTGGACAAACAAAAGAAAGAAGCACTCAACACATTTATTAGCGGTTTATATATTAATGGTTAATAAAAATTTGTGCATGTATGTACATGTATATGTGTACATACACACACATACACACACACGCACACATACACACATATATATATATACACACACATATATACACACACACACACACACTCATCTTCTTATGTAGTTTTTCTTGATACTCCTGTCTTGCTGTGTTTCACTGTCCGCCACACATTTTCTTTATAATAATAAATAGAACAATAATAAAACTAATGGGTTCAAACGAGACCCGCAGTTATCGCGGGGCGGAAAAAGTCGATTACATTGATACTTGAAGGGTACTTATTTTATCGACCTCGAAAGGATGAAACGCAAAGGATAGGGAAGAGGAAGACGACGACAATAGCAAAAGTTTATTGTACACTAAGAAAATATTCGTCTCTTGTAATTCGCTGACTTCGCCCTCCCCAACGATAAATCCCCGGCTCCAATGAGACAAAAACACCACACCATGATCCCTGACAGGAAGTATTTTGCTTCATTTCACAGACTTTCTCGCTAACCATAAACAACAGCATTCTGGACCTCGTTTTAAAAAAAATTATTGCATTAGTCATGCAATGCAAAGCCGATTCCAATCATTATCTTTAAACACAACAGATCAATTAACATTGTCAGGGAGCATTAAGCTTAGCGTTCTAAAAAAATAAATATATAAATAAGATGCAAAACTCTAGAACTTTCTAAGCTGAATTTCCAAAAGACTCAATGGAAATCAGTTCAGATATCTGTGAGTAAAAGTGGTTCCAAACCCGTTCTGCGTCCGAAATAATACAACGTAAGAAATTGATGTCAATATCGCTTGCTTTATGCATTTAATGTATCCCAATGAGTATTGCTGATGACGTTCACAAAAATATCATTTGTAGGGAAGGGAAAATTCTCATGAGACAAAGAGCGGAATTGTAAATGAATAGAAAAAAAAATATAGTCAAAAGGTCACTCATATCTGTATTGAAAATATATTAAGGGGCTCCCATGAAGATGACGAGGCAATAAAAAAAATATGGAATGTAGAAAACAGAGGAACCAATCCCAAAGTTTCCTACAGATTTCCACTAAGTTTCCACAGAGAAACTGAGCCTTTGCATCGCAAAACAACGCCGTTATTTGAAGAAGGTGGATCACTCACAGCAGACCTCATGGTGTAATTAAAAATACACAACGAACGAATATGTGTGACGCTATTTTTACCATCACAAATGCAAATAGGTAAGCAAAAAGCGTTCTTCGACTCTGTTAATTTGCAGTAGACACTGGACAATTAATAACATTAATGTAATATATGATGAAGCAGTAGCAAGTGTGTAGTGAGGCTAAACGGGGAGGTGGGGGTCAGAGGCTGCTGGTTTCTTCAACAAATCTAAAGATATGCAAAAAAAGATTCCAACCAAATGACTTTAATTAAACAAAATTAAATTTTGAATTAAAAGCAGATCCGATAATGTAAACGCTATCGGTCGCACATACGTTGTGTTTATATATATATATATATATATATATATAACAACCACGTGTGTATATAAACAAGCTTAGATTTGCTTTCTTTTAGAAGCGTCGAATATGCTTCGTACGATACAGACGAAGAGGTGATATTTCGAAAGCAGTATCGCCGTGTGTTTATATATATATATA
>NC_068988.1:96562568-96565863 GCF_001194135.2 Octopus bimaculoides
TATATATATATGTATATATATATATATATATATATATATATATACACACACACACACATATGTATATAGGACTCGAACTCATGCACTTACATTCACAAATCCAACAGCCTAACCACTTGGCTGCAACTTCCACACACACACATACACACATATACATGCATACACACACACACAGTCATACACATGTACATACGCACACACATGCGGACGTAGATACACTGACACACGGACACACAGACACATACATATATATGCACAGAGAGAGAGAGAGAAAGAGAAAGAGTAAGAGAAAGGGAGAGAGAGAGGATGAATGAGAGAGAGAGAAAAAGAGAAATAAGGTGGGAAAGAAAAAGAATGAGAGAGGAGAGAGAGAAAGAGAGGGAGAGAGAAAACGAAAGAGAGAGAAAGAATAAAAGAGAGAGAGGAAGAGAAATAAAGAGGGAAAGAAACAGAATGAGAGACAGAAGAGTGAGAGAGAAGAGAGATAGAGAGGCAAACAGATAGACAGAACGAAAGCTGTGTGTATCAGTGACTGAAAACCCGCATCTGTCTGCAGAGGAACTATCTGTATATTATAAAACTAAATAATTAAAATCCGGAGGATTTCCTGTGCCGCAACCTAAGCAGTGCTAAATTACCAGTGGCAGGTATATTAATATGGTGCTAGCGGAGCATATTTCCTGGCCATCAAAACTCAACACGAACAGCCAGCGTAAACAGGCGATCTATGTTAAATATTTACAATATACGCGCTTGTCTTTAACGATTGACAGCTGGGCATCACAGTCGATTGCTGTTTTGTACTAAAACAACTGATGTGGCCGATTGTACTTTCAGTAAACCAGGTGTAAAAATATTCTGTGGTGTGTAACATACATATTACAACCGTAGTTTCCGTATTTTCATGCTCGTGGCACTCCGTCGGTTACGACGACAAGGGTTCCAGTTGATCTAATCAACGGAACAACCTGCTCGTGAAATTAACGTGCAAGTGGCTGAGCATTCCACAGACACACTAACGTAGTTCTCGGAGATATTCAGCGTGACACAGAGTGTGACAAGGCTGACCCTTTCAAATACAGGTAAAACAGAAAGAGAAAGAAAGAGTGAGAGAAAGTGGTGGTAAAAGAGTACAGTAGTGGGGGTTCTACACGAATTTTATATAGTGGGTTGGTAGAGTCTGAATGTGACGATGGCCTGGGGGCGACTCTAGGTCTCAGGTATATTCAACTGGACTGCCTGTTCCATCGTACATTCGAGTTGAGAACGTTGGACAACTTCCAAAATTATGTGGTTAGTATGTCTGCTAGAAATGATAGTCAAATCTCATTTAAAAGGATACGTATACATAAAACAAAAGACTACATCAGTTAATCTAGTTTTAGATAAAAAGCTTAAAATAACCCTCCTTATAAGTTAGCTCGCTCAAGCGTAACATGCAAGTGAAGGATAGCAGCAGCAGCAGCAGCACCTTGTCGAAAATAATTTAAGATTTTAACCAATTTTATTGGCACTGTTATAGTAGATATATTTCATTACATGGATTTATTAAGAAAAACACAAGAAATCACGCGCTGTTTACATTTTGTTTTGTCTTGTTATTGATTTTCCAAGATGATGGTTTTAAGAAACTATGCATACACTTTTTAAAACAACAACAACAACTACAACAACAACAACATGTAATTGATGTATATTAGCAGAGAAGGAATCCACAGATGTTCTACGAGTGTAGAAAGATCGTCAGAGCTTAATGGCTGTGAGCAACGAAAGACTTATTCCATGCTTTCAGTGAGAGATTCAGATGATATGTGCCGTCTGGTGTCCGTATTCAATGAAATAATAATAATAACAATAATAATAATAATAATAATAATAATAATAATAATAATAATAATACTGATTTCTTTATTAACCGCAAAGGTTTACGTTAAGAAAAACATTATGGACAGCACAGGACAAAACAAAGAACGTGTGTAGGAAGACGATTAGAGTAGGTTCTCGTTGTAGCTTATTGATTTATATGAAGGTATCATCTACTCTAAATTATGCTTCAAACATCAAAAACTAAACATACAACATGTTTATTAGAAGTGAACATGACGGTAAAGTTGAGCCCAGAAACGAGTGATTTGTTTACTCTAGGGTGCTCTGCTTTTCAACACATTTTCTGTACTATCGGCAAAGCATTAGTATGGGGGTGGAGTGAGTATAATATGTATACGTATCTATCTAACTATCGTGGAGGCGCAATGGCTCAGTGGTTAAGGCAGCGGACTCGCGGTTGTAGGATCGCAGTTTCGATTCCCAGACCGGGCGTTATGAGTGTTTATTGAGCGAAAACACTTAAAGCTCCACGAGGCTCCGGCAGGGGGTGGTGGCGAACCCTGCTGTACTCTTTAACCAAAACTTTCACTCTTTCTTTCTGCTTCTGTTGTGCCTGTAATTCAAAGGGGTCAGCCTTGTCACACTCTGTGTCACGCTGAATATCCCCGAGAACTACGTTAAGGGTACACGTGTCTGTGGAGTGCTCAGCCACTTGCACGTTCATTTCACGAGCAGGCTGCTCCGTTGACTGGATGAACTGGAACCCTCGTCGTCGTAAACGACGGAGTGTCGTATCTATCTGTGTGTGTTGTGTATGTATACATCTCTGTGATGATGTATATACATTCACAAGTCTGATGAATCCACCAGTTGTTTTAGAATTCCATCAGCAATGGTTTTACAAAGAGGAATTGTCTGATATTGAAGACGATCACATGACTTCATTTCGAAAATCTTCCATATATATATATATATCAGTTGAATAAAGTTAAAACAGTCTAGTTTTAGCGTTTATTATTATTGTCCTTTAACAAAATTAGGTGCATTCATCCATAACGGACTCGTCAGATTCCAAACGTGTGTATATAGCTATGTGGTAAAAAGCTTCCTTCTCAGTCATATGGTTCCGGGTTCAGTCCCATTGCGTGGCACCTTGGGCAGGTGTCTTCTACCATCGCCTCTGGTCAACCAAAGCTTTCTTAATGGATTTCATCCGACGCAGTTTACTGGGCCTCCACAGAGATGGAAAATAATAAATACTTTCTATCAAAAAAAAAAAAAAAATGATTAGTGCAAACTAAAAATTTAAATAGCATTTATACAAATAAATAAAATGGTGAATGAAGGAAGGAATGAAAAACAGAGCAAACAAGCAAAAACGAAAAGCTACATAAATATGATGGAGTAAATTATACTTCCTGTTTTGAATAATATACATTTATAAAATCATTCTTCCGGATTGATTTTT
>NC_068988.1:96565989-96567616 GCF_001194135.2 Octopus bimaculoides
CCTCCTATATATATATATATATATATATATATACACATACATATATGGATGTATATGCAGCATGTATGTGAGTACATGGATATATGAATATATGTATATGTAAGTATATATGTGTGTGAGTGTGTGTATACACACACACATACACACGCATACACACGTTTGTTTTGCCGGATTTAGATTATATGGAAATTACTGTGTCTTGCATGTGTTGCTATGATTTATATATAAAAAATATTTTCAGATAGTTATAATAACGATAATTAGTTGAAAATTAAACCAGATATTGTCTCGACCTTTAACCCTTAAATTGAAGCACCTCCCCGTTGTGTAGCGGATATCATCCTACCCAGCATCCGCATGGAAATATTTAAATGTTTTTTCCATGCAAGTGTGAACATCCCAAGGCTGGTTCCAGTCTATTGTTAAACAATTGGTACTTCGATGTAAACATCTGGAACATTTCCTCCATGCATAACTCACATCATTTACCTCCTGTTACATGACGAATAAAAGAGCTAATTTTTTCCCATCTTATGTTAAATTTAGCGTGTTTATCCTGAAGCGAGTAGATGAACTTGATCAAGCTAGTGTTGTTTATCTTAACTCTATCCATAAGCGAATTCAAATAGATTTAAAGTTGGTCCAGGTCGCAGCTATATAAAAGTAGGAATCCCCTACCCATCAAAAAAAAAAAAAAAAGAAATAAAAGCCTTCATCGATATATTGAGTTCTTTCTCATACTCTGCGTATTTAAGGGATAGATTTTATATTTACTACACTTAGAAACTTCTATCTTTATTATTATTACATAGCTGGCAGAATCGTTAGTTCACCCGTCGCTACGTTCTGAGTTTAAATTCCATCGAAGTTAACCTTTGCCTTTCATCCTTTCGGGGTTAATAAATTAAATACCAGTTGAGTACTGGGGTCGATGTGATCGACTGTTCCCCTCCCCACAAAATCCAAGCCGTACTATACTAAAAAGGGTTATAAGGTTATAATTACCTATATCAGAGGTACTCGTACCAGGTACCCTAATATCTGTCTGTCTGTCTGTCTGTCTGCCTGTTTATCTATCTGTCTGTCTGTCTGTCTGTCTATCTATCTATCTATCTATCTATCTATCTATCTATCTATCTATCTATCTATCTATCTATAATGATTGTATGTATGTAGCATGAATGTTTGCTTACATGCAGGTATTCACCCTTCCCAGATGTTGTTAAAAACCACACAACAAATCACGTATAAAGCTTAACCAGTTCTCTAGCAAACAGCTGACGGTGCATTTCCTATACAGTGCACATAAAGTTGGCACTCGTTAGGAAGGACATAATAAACTCGCTCACAAATTCGCCATATCATTAAATATATAATGTAAACATTATATAAATCGGAAAGAAATTTGTAAATTTCAAATCGTTTTTATGAGTGTTTTCAGGTTGGTGTAAAGTTAAGGGTAACTAAATACTCTCTGGAGATTCTGCAATCCATCAGTCTTAATAATAATAATAATAATAATAATAATAATAATAATAATAATAATAATAATTATTATTATTATTATTATTATTATTATTATTATTATTATTATTATTATTATTATTATTATTATTATTATTATTAT
>NC_068988.1:96568205-96573628 GCF_001194135.2 Octopus bimaculoides
CTCTCTCTCTCTCTCTCTCTCTCAAAACTTAGAACGATTAAGTAGTAGGATCAATTTGATCGACTAAAACCCTTCGAGATGCTGCTCCTGAATGGCTGCTCTACGAGATTAAAGATAAAAGAGGTTGGCTGATGGATTAGAAAATTGGTGGAGCAACAGACGAAATACCTGGCGTAGTTAAGTGACTTCTCTTTACGTTATACGGTCACAACCCACCGATATACCGACTTTTTATCTTTCCGCGGTAAAATTAGTCCCAGCCAATATATATGAGTTGATATAATCGATTTTATTCACCCTAAATATATGCGCTGATGTTTTGCTAAAATGAAATATTTTTTATGAAGAAGGAACCGAATAAAAAATGATAGATAAATAAACGATGACGAAACTGATCCGTGTGAATGGTGTTGTAGAGGTGAGCGATGCTGGAGGGAAATGATTTGGAAATGTTTAGTGTGTGGGATTGGGGGATTGAGACACAGTAAGACGTGGCGACATAACGAGGAACGTATACGTCGTGTGGGCCTCAAGAGGAAAGCTCGTTGTTAGTTTATAAGAACGGAAGCGTTTCTGTAGCGGAGACAGCGTGTATATATGCGCCTCTAGATGATGAGCTTGCATTCTGCGAGGATTAAGACGTTCTGTTTCAATGGAGTGCCAGTTGTCACCTTTGCAATATATTTTCATAAAACATTCAAGTGGCACCGCAGGGTGTTTAACATTGCGATTGATTAAGATGTTGTTGATGACATACGATCCAAAATAGAATAAATCAAAATGCAAGCATCATGATCAACAACAACAAAAGCAATAACAAAATTAACCAGGAATAAAAATACATTCAAGAAGGGCTGGAAAAGGTTCATCCAAAACATTTTTAAAAGAGAGTAAATAAATAAATAAAGATGAAGAAAGATAAGCCTTTAAGTAAAACCAGTAATTCTCCCATAAATCAATTGTCAGTTGGTAAATTACTAAAATGTAAGACGATTATACATTTTGACTGTAAGATAAAATACACACGAATAGATCGCAGGACGCCACAGATGCGCACGCATAAGCAGAGCCACACACACCCAGCCAAACATACAGACTACCTAGACATATACAGACCCCTCCCCCACACACACACACACATTGTTGTATCTCAGGAGGGCCATTACGCCAACAATAAACGCACGCACTGGTCCACTTACACTTCATTATATCATTACTTGTCAATTGTTTAGTTATGTAACCAACTAACTAATAGGTTGTTTAATCATTTGTTCTCTGTTGTAATAATAGTTAGGTTTCACAACCCATTTTATAAATATTTCATTATTGTTTCTTATGTTACGTCCTGGAAAAAAATGAATAAAAATAAAATAATTTTCTTGTGTTAATCCCCAAGGAACGAGATGACGTCGATAGTTGTAGACAGATTGTATATGTGTGTATATATATATGTGCGCGCGCGCGCGCGTGTGTGTGTGTGTGAATGTATTTGTCAGTACAGGTTATATGTGTAATTAGTGGTATGATGTCTATGCGAATGTATGTGTTAGGGGTATGACGTTTATATGTGTGTATGTTTGTGAGAAATATGATATTTATGCGTGTATATGTGCGTGTGATTATGTTGTGGTATAGTGTTTGAGCCTGTGTGTTTATACATGTAATATGCAAGTATATAATTGTATGTGTTATTTGTGTGTGTGTGTGTCTGGATGCATTTCTGGGAGTGTATGTATGTACTTGAATATATGTAAATGCACATATGTGTATATGTGTACGCATGTCCATATACGTGCATCTATGTAAGAGTATGTGTGCGCGTGAATGTCTGTGTGTGCCTGCGTGTGTGCACGTGCGTGGCTTTATAAAAATAAATTAGAACTAGCAGCCAGATATCTTCAAACCACATTCTACGGTTATGCAAAAAGGAATGACAAATTAGGTAATGTGTTAGCAGATATAACGGGGCCAGAAAAAAGAGACCTGATCATTACGGTAAGATCGTTATAACTATAGACCCGCCCCACGGATACTGGCACAGAGCTAAAGGACAAAGCCCCATCTGGAGACGAATCGATATATATATGTAGTTGTAAATATCTCCATGTCCCGCCGTTTTCTTCTGCTATATATCTGTCTATCAGTCTATCTGTCTGTCTGCACACACACACAGACACAGACAAACAAACCTCTCTGTCTGTACATATATATATATATATAGAGAGAGAGCACTACGAGACTATCCGAATTCCACCAGGTTGCTGCCTTGATAATAATGATCCTTTCTACTATAAGCAGTAGAATTCGATTACATTGACACCAGTACACAACTGGTACTTATTTTATCGACTCCGAAAAGATGAAAGGTAAAGTCGACCTCGGCGGAATTTGAACTCAGGACCTAAAGACAGACAAAATGCCACTAAGCATCTTGCCTGGCGTGCTATCGATTCTGCCATCTCGTCGCCTTAATGATAATAATAGTAATAATAACGATAATAATTTTTATCGAATGTGACTTCGAAACGTAAGTTTCAGTCTTGTAACACTGATAGGTCATATGGTGTATTAACATAATATATGCCATGCACTGAATTAACATAATATATAACATATTCTTTTCTACTCTAGGCACAAGGCCCGAAATATTTGGGAAGAGGGCCAGTCAATTAGATCGACCACAGTACGTAACTGGTACTTATTTAATCGACCCTGAAAGGATGAAAGGCAAAGTCGTCCTCAGCGGAATTTGAGCTCAGAATGTAAAGACAGTCGAAGTACCGCTAAGCATTTCGCCCGACATGCTAACGTTTCTGCCAGCTCACCGCCTTGCAATATTATAACATATTAGACTAATTAATTCATTTCAGAGAAAAAGAAAAAAGAAAATTAAAGACACTCAGTAACGAAGATGTGTAATTATCTGAGATAAAAACAAATTGCTAATAATCCAGTCTGTAAATGGCACGTCTATGAAGGCCCATTTCACAGAGGCCACAATGCCCGAAACCCGTCATTATAACGATAAGAGTAGTATTTAAGTTTGCAGATAATAGGGGCTGTCAGCCATTGTATTTACCAGGGAAGAAGGCGGGACTGTCTCTATTAAAATAAGAAACAAACGAAATTACAGAAACCTATTCTATAAGTGGCGGGCTGGAGGTGGGGTATAGTATTAAGTGTTTGTGTGTGTGTGTGCGCGCGTGCGTAAAGTGACCTGCGAATAGATATATTAATAAAAACAATCTGCATTCAGCTATTTTATGCTTGATGATAGCGCAATATTTTTACGTACATTACAAAGATGTCCACCTTTGATATCCACGCAAGTACAGGTACAGCTCCCCCACCACACACACATACACACACACATGCTCACAGAGGCACTAACGCAGGAAAATATTTGATTAAGAGAACGTATATCTGTAATGTGGCAGACGAGAGAGAAGAGATGTATAAGGTATATGCAGCCTACTACACACAGCTGAAATAATTTTATTAATCGAAAGTGCAGGCTTCTATGACGAGGTTGCGACATCTTTAGTTAATCAAAATGGCTGCGATACGCTTGCAAAGTGTGAACATAATTTTTCATAGCGTGCCGATGCTTGTAGAGCGATGTAAACCAGTTAGTAAGCAATGAAGGGCATAAAATATAGAAGGAAAGGTGAAATGACACTGAACAGCTGTAATAGATTGAGGAAAGACGCATATACTTTAAAATTCATCAATGTATGAATGCCTTCAATATTCGTTTCTTAATCTATTTTCTGCATGTGTATGACTTTTGTGTGTCTGTGGAACGTTATACGTTAGTAGCAGCACCTTCTGAAGGCTCCATTAGATAAACATATACTTACATCGAGATATATTTTTAATAGCATCGTTAGGATATATCTTTATCGGTTAGAACATATTTTTATCAGGTTATGCACTTTCATTATTATACGGTAGCAATTCTCACAAAGCGGTGATTTGGCAAAATCGTTTGATATCAAATAAAATATCGAGTTCTATTTTTCCGGGTTTTTCATATTGAGTGCAAATGCTACCGAAGTCAACTCCGCCAGAGCCTCAAACTTGAAGTGTTGCACTTAACAGCAGAAACAGTTGTGAGCTAATGAAGTTTATAAGATACTTGCTTATTTCTTTGGCGTCCTTTTAACTTCCCCTCCCACCTTCTGATTCCTCCGACATGTCGTCAGATGAAGGCGACACAGAGGATTGGCAAGTGGCCGCAGGCGGAAGGAGAAAAAGGGGGAGAAAAGAATAGAGAAGCAGACAAACAAAGCAGGGATGTTTACCACCCCCGAAACCAAAACACCCACAGAAAACAAAAGCATCGACACAAACACACCAACACCAAACCCCGCAACAATGCTGACATCCATAAACACCAACAACCCAGACCTAATGGAATACATTAGGTCAAGCACCAACATAACAGAAAATGATGCCAAAACAAAGCATAACCCAAGCACAACACCACCGCAACACATTAAAATCATACACATAACACAGAACACACACAGCACCCTGAAACCTATCTACCCGGATGCAGTTGGGAGATTTTAAAAATACCTGTCCAAAAAACTATACAAAAACCCTCTGGGAGATGACTGTGAGGTGAAAGACAAACAACTTTCGGACAAACAACCTTCGTTCCTTAGAGCACGCATCCTAGCCCTGACAACGCACTCTTCGTGTTTGGCGTTGAAGTGTTGGTCGAGGGCCAACCTCGCCGCCAAAACGTCAGATACGATGCCACTTCAAACCCCCTCGGCAAGAGAGAAAGATGAACAGTTTCATTTCGATGGCTTTCAACCGTGTGGTGTCAGCTAAAGTTTAGATGATGCTGTTTCTTGAGAAAAACGGTCTTTCGTTTTGTTTCCAACCCCTGAAATTCTTTCTCAGGTCCATCGATCGATCTACGGCCACAGAAATGAGATATCTGTGATTCGCTAAGAAGCCCTTTATATTCTAAACATAGCTTTAAGCACTATTTTACACGCGCACACACACGTACACACACACACACAAACATGCACGTACAAACACAAACGCACCCCTCTCTCCCACTCTTTCTATCTTTCTTTCTCTCTCATCCCGTTTTATTAACTTATTCTTTTTTATTTTTACTTGGATGATTATTTTAGTGAAAAAGTATTTTCCTTGAATTTAATGAAGTCGATGGAAGACAGACAACGGATATCTTTTGCCCCAAATTACAGGAAGTTGAGTAAATAATGCGACAAGTAAACACGGCTTTCACAACAAGCGATCCGATAACAACATGGAGGGAAACTATAAAAACGTTATCTGGAACGCTGTACGAGTTCGGTTTCTTTTCGTCTTTATATTAACCCTTTCCCTCCGCCTTATTTTACGTCTCATATTCTTCTTCTGACTCTAATATTACAATT
>NC_068988.1:96573904-96580677 GCF_001194135.2 Octopus bimaculoides
GGCACAATGGATGAATTAACGCCATGTCATCTGAAGAAGAGGTAGACGTACGTAGGAAATGGTCGGCTCTGGTTACACATCTCAAACCATTACTTGCAATATTCTTGCTGCGATTTGATTTCTTTTGGACCGCAAACCGCTTAATTTACAACCTTCTGAGTCAAACGATAATAATGGTGCTGCTACGGCTAGTGTTGCTGGTGATTATGACGAGGATGATGATGACGATGATGATGATGATGATGATGATGATGATGATGATGATGATGATAATGATGATGATGATGATGATGATGATGATAGTGATGAGGAAAAAAGAAGAAATAATTATGATATATGGGGTTTAGATAATCTTCATGATCATGACAAGCGTATTCGAAAAAATAAATAAATAACAATTACACATTTAAAACACACATACATGCTTATAATACACACACACACACACACACACACACACACACACACACACACACACACACACACACACACACACACACACACACACACACACACACACACACACACATTTACTCGCTCACACTATGTATATGTAATTATAAAATGTTGGAATATAGATTTGTATTTTTAAGCCTCTCCAGACTCTGTCGCCCTGAGTGACGCAGACATAATGAGACAAGGCTTATAAAGAAATAAGTCAGACCCCAAAACGCATGCACGCGCGCGCACACACATACATGTGTGCATATATATATATATGCATGTACGTACGTATGTATGTATCTACGTATGTATATATGTATGTATGAGTATATAAGCGTACACACATAAATATATATATAGACACGGGTGTGTACGATTGTGTATAGCAGAATATATTACTCAAAGAAATTCCAACTTTGATTTTCGCGTTTTATTTACAATCTTATAATAATATAACATAAGATAATGAAGTGACAGAATATTAAATGTCCATTCTGATTGAACTATTAGTTTCGTGCATTAAACTATGCAATCTTCGGGTTCATGTATCAGGTCATCCCATAAGTTCTGTCCGAATTTTGAATAAAGAAAACAAGTGATCAAATGTTATATTTAATTAAAATTTAATCATCAATGTACTTTCCCCGATTATCTATGACTTCCTTCCATCAATTTACAAGCTTTTTAATCCCACCGATGTAAAACTCTTTTGGTTTCAAAGCGAAGAACTCTGAAATGTCAGTTTCGACCTTCTCCTGGCTTGCGAAAGTTATGTCCCCCAAATGATTCTGTAAACTACGAAACAAATGGTAGTCTGAAGGAGCAAGGTCGGGAGAATAAGGTGGATGAGCAATTTTTTTCCAACCAAGCTCTTCAATTTTCTGTGATGTGATATTTGCAGTGTGGGGTCGCGCATTGTTCTGATGAAATATCATTCCTTTTCGATTCACTAAAGCGGGTCTTCTTTTCATCAAAGCTTGGTTCAAATGCTCTAACAATCAGTAGACTTGAGCATTGATTGTTGCATTAGGTGGTAACAATTCAAAGTGAATTACTCCTTTGCAATCCCACCAGATAGAGAGAAGGACCTTTTTTCCATGAAGTTCCCTTCTTGGTTGTGGTTGAGTTTTCCCTCCTTTTACCAGGCCACTGTTTACGACGTTTAACATTTTGATAGAAGATCCATTTTTCATCACCAGTCACAAGTCTATCCAAAAAGTTTGAACTGAGTTCGTGTGAATGGAGAGAAGAGCAGATGTCAACTCGTGATTTGCGGTTACTTTCGTACAATTCATGAGTCACCCATTTTCCAAATTTAGGAACCTTTCCAAGCTGTTGAAGATGACGATGAACAATTGTATGGTTTGAACTAAGCTTTATTGCCAATTCTTCAACTGATAATGCAGGATTTTCTTCAAGTAATGCCTCAAGGAGCTTATCATCAAACTCAACTGGACGTCCTGTTCGATCTTCATCTTCAAGGCTGAAATCTCCACTTCTGAATTTTGCAAACCATCTTCTGCAAGTTCTTTCATTCAAGCATTCTTTCCTATAAACTGAATGTGTTTCGAGTCTCTTCGGCTGCAGAGTTTCCTTTTTGTACTGATAAAGCATTATGTGCCCTAAATGCTCTTTGGATACTTTCATGTTAGAAAGGGTTTTAATGAAAGAAATTTTAATTCTAATATTCTGTAAAATAATATTTAATTAGTTTAAATGTAAACAAATGCATAAAAATAATTTTTAATTCCATTAGACATTATAGAATACTATTAAATTTCATTCAATTTAAAAAAAAGGTAAAATCGGACAGAACTTACGAGATGACCTGATAGTAGTGGTGACATTTATGTTTTACAATTGACAACTGTAGTGAGATGGCTAAAACGTGTGCCTTAAATACATTTGTATAGGCTCCGGAATGTTAATTTTTGCAAACTGTACTCTGACCAATCAGTGTGTGATTTTACTAAATTACTTAAGTTGATTGATGTTAGGTTTAGGCGTCACGGTTTGTTGAACATGTCAAGAAACCTGTATTTTGACCGTGGCTGAAGCAGTAATTGTTGGGCTATATTGGAACGCCTGTTGTGCCCCTTTCTGCTGACCATGGCTCCATAGTCTTGGTTGCAGTGGTCCATGTCACGTCTTTTATTGTGTTCACAGGGCATTGAGAAGCAGTCAAGATGGCGGCATTTTGATGCCGACGCCAGTTATCATGGTATAGATAACCATTCTCTAATATTCATATGACTTCCAGTCCAATATGTCAACTACCTTTTTCTCAACTATAACTCTAATCTTTATGCTCTCCAACGCCGTTGACCGTTCCCCAATACATGACGATGTATCTGAAAAGAGAAGACATGAAAAATTGTCAAATTTAACCCGAAACCCTGTATATAACAAATGCATTATATACATGAGTGTGTATTAAATGTGCACATTATATATATGGGTGTGTGCATGTGTGTGTTTGTGTGTGTGTATGTGTGAATGTATGTATGTACATATGTTTATATTTATCTATACATGCGTAAATCAAACCCTGCCTGTCAGCACTCTCCTTCTCTAAAAGATACTTAATGAGATATCATTAATCTTGTAAGCCATTTGTCAGTTGGGGAAACACAAGTTTTTGTCTCTGTCGTCTTTCTTAGCTTTAAGAAACCTATCTATCAGCCATACCCATAGAAGTAGATGGCTATAAGGGTATAAGGGTATAGGGGTATTACAGGCAAGTGAAAGAAGATCAATTTTAAGGTGCTAGTGGTGTTTAGACCGGCGATTTACTGCCAGTCTGCATTACATGTTGATAGCAAGCTGTATTTGGCCAAATTTGACTTTAAACTTCTAAGTACCTTGCTTGATACTTAGAAAGAGAATGAGAGAGAGAGAGAGAGAGAGAGAGAGAGAGAGAGAGAGAGAGAGAGAGAGAGAGAGAGAGCTGGGGGAGAGAGAAATAGATACATACATACATACATAGAGAGGAAGGTGTGCAGTAATATCTATACTCTGTTCATACACAATTACGAGAATCTGCAAAAGTATTCAAGTTCTTGCAGATCCTGTGCAAGCATTTCAGTCCTGATTCGTTTCACCCAAAAAGATATTCTTCTTTTCTAAACTGAAAACATCATATAGAAACACCAAAACAATGTTTTCAGCCTTGCACAAAAGAAATGCATCTTCTTACGGTCTCACGTGCGTACGGATAGTTTCTGTGTGAAACTATGTAATGGAACTAGCTTAAAGCACGAAACGTATATATATTGCTCTACCAGACCATCTGCGTGTGCGTTTGAAGCGCAACTGCATCGATTTATAGTTTTCTACAATTGTGTTACCCATCTATCTATATCTACACACACACACACACACACAAGCTTGCACATCCATCCATAAAATTCAGCACTCAGAGCTAACAACACTCACCGTGTGAGACGGCGTACATCAAAAAGCCTGTCCACGAAACACTGTCCTCTTCTTGCGAAGGGTTGGCAGCAAGGAATGTCACACATCACCTGCAAAACCAAACGGTTGAGCCATTTGTCTCTTGATTCCCCTGAACAACAGAGATCCGGCTATTCGTTTATCTTTGAGTTAATGTTAGAATTGTTCAAATAACAGATTAACTTTAAACTCTTAAGTTCATTGTTTCTCATCTCTTATGTTTAAGATTGAAAGAGAAAGACTAATTCAAAAGATAATACCAGATGTTTTGACTGAAATCTTCAAAGTTGCCGATTTTGCCCTCCTGACACACTAGCTAAAGTACTTTAGTTTCTGTTGTATGCAAGGAATCTGTATAAGTTTCTTTCTCCAAGAAAACCGAAACAGCAAGTGTTGTTCTTGGTTATTAAGTTCGGAAGAACCGGATTATATTACTAACCATATATCAGCATTGCCATCTGGTTCCACACTTAATAGCAATGTTTGGTTTATCGAGCAGTTTTCTCTACTACAAAACCTGCTGCGATTCTATGTAGACAAGTTTTGTGGTGCCGATCTTGAATGACCAAAATGCCTGAAACAATATTGTGAATTCTGTCTAAAGAGTAAAATTAATGACTATCTGCCCGGTGGTGCTGATAACCAGAACCTTTATTATATCAGTGTAAATAACTTTTTACCTCAGAAGCAGAATCTCAGCAAGAATTGAAAAGTCAGCCATTTTTTAGAGAAACGGGACGTTTTTTTTTTGTTTTGTTATTTTTTCTAAATTGAAAAGAAATACATGGAATTAATTTCAGACAATATTTTGTACCTTACACAGGGGAATTGTTTATGTTTTAGTTTACTGGATATATAAAACTACACGAATTATTAAACATTGGACGACCCTTGAATAAATTATCGACACTGGCCAAGCTATAGTGTCGGGATAAGTTACGGAAACACGTCAGCTACATGGCAAAAGTAAGCAGGCGAAGACAGATTTCCAAACATCAGAAACAAGACCAGCTGTCCAATGAAATCAAAATTGATCCTTTCCAATGAAAACGTCCGTCATTCAGTGGCCCACGCAAGCAACAGGGAATCTGCCATCAAATTATCAAATTCCTTCTTTTCAGGTGAATTCCAGCTGAA
Organism: Octopus bimaculoides; assembly: GCF_001194135.2. NCBI lineage: Eukaryota > Metazoa > Mollusca > Cephalopoda > Octopoda > Octopodidae > Octopus > Octopus bimaculoides. The sequence goes on from NC_068988.1 coordinate 96,578,939, forward strand.
GGAAATATTAGTATTTAGTCTAGGATAAGATTCAGGAATGTGTGGGTTTGTTTGTGGTTTTTGTTTTTCGTTCGTTCATCGAGGATCTGCATGAAAATAAACTTCCGTTCCAGCTGTCTTTGATAATCATAATTTTTAGCAATATACAGAGATACGCAACTACAAACATCCACACATCATGAACCCTCACATACGTTTATCATGTTTGTATATGTATGCTTGTGTGTGTGCGTGTGTGCGCGCGCATCAGTGTATCTATCTGTCCACTTATCAATCAATATCTTTATACATACAGACTGTATGTATACATGCCTACATACGCATATATTGAGAGAGAGAGAGGGGGAGAGAGAGGAGGGGGTGACAGTAAAAGAGAAATAATCTGATGCAAATCCAAATAGCCGTCGGTGCCAACATCAGTTTATGTAAGAGAGGAAATTCATAAAATTCCAAACGTTTCTACGACATTATGTATCAACCTGGATAGAGACGTAAAACAAACCACTTATACACGCAATAAACACCTTGAAAAACGAATATTGAAATGTATTAAAAGCATATTATACCTCGAACGCAGTGCATTGAGATTTTAGACATGTGTTGAATCAGCGATGCCTGTGAAACACACGGCAAGTAATACAACTTTCGTATTTCTCCATCGGCGTGACAATGGAAGACAGAATGACCTTTGCTAACCACTTATTTTGGAGGGAGTGAGCTTTGCATAAACGCCAGGGTACATTGTTTCCGGGTAAGAGTTTAGGTGAGACGTTTATTGCTTCTCATATTGCTGAGGCAGCTACAGTAATTAACAGTAATTAACTGGAGTCGAGTAAACTAACAGTACCGTCTCTTTATGTTTGTTTTGTACTTTCTTAATGTGTAGCCGTTGACGACTACGAAGAAAGCATTAGTAGATAATAAATTCGTTGTTCTTTAACGTGAGGACAAATTATAATTTAATATATACAATACACCGAATCAGTTATCTGAATGACCTCGGCGCCTGTTGTTGCGCTTGACCAAATAGGTTTTTATTTCTAAAGTCTATTCTTTATTTAAAAACTAAAAAAAAACCCCCACTATTTTTACTGACCTAAAATTTAAACTGAAAAACTGACAGGAACAAGAACTGAAGGAGATTAAGAACGAGGTAAAATATGTTAAAGAGCGGGGATTAAGAAGGTGTGAGTGCGATCCCTTCCGTATAGATTTGCTTGTTTTATGCTGTGGCATGAAATAAAGAAAATATAAGCAGATATGCATTTAAAACTAACTACCTGAGCTTCAAAACAAGATAATTACATTTCGTCAAATATGATAATAGGGAATCAGGTTAAGAGGTATGTGTCATCCTTTCTGGCAGAATATGGAATAGCTTTGAAAGAATGAATTGACGAGGTGAAGAAAGGGTGCAACAAGAATGTTTATCATTGAATAGAAGAGCAAGGTTTTAAAGGGGATGAAAGAGATACACATACAGAAACAGAGTCACATACGAACACACACACACGCAACACACATACATATATACACGCATTTATAAAGGAAGCACTCCAGATCACATCATTGAACTATGGGGATCTTTTTTAAAACGGGGGCCACATTTTTCATTAACGAAACACTTTGAAACTTAGAACACTGGTAGAATGTGTCATATAAAACATCTTTTTCTCTTAGTCTTCTTAAAAAATAAAGAAATCCCTAAGTTATTCCATGTTAAAGTTGTCGTATTTCTG
>NC_068988.1:96581131-96581958 GCF_001194135.2 Octopus bimaculoides
ACACACACACACACACACACACACACACACACACACACACACACACACACACACACAACTGACTGAAGTTCTTCATATATTTATGTATGTATATATGTATGTATGTATCTATCAATGTCTATACATATAATATAATGTATGTGTGCTTGTGAGTGTGTGTGCGTGTGTGTATGCGTGTGTGTGTTATTGTATGTGGGTATGCGTATGTGTGTGTATTATTGTACAGTGACATATTTGTTCTACTGTGTTCCTGTTGAGTGTCACGAGGATTCCAGCGTTGTCTGACTGCAAATTCTTCCGGTCCCTGTCAAATTCACAAAAAAACATTTTATTAAATCAAGGAGGAGGGTAGATTGTTTTCATTGTGATGTCCATACCAGAGATAATTTCCGATTAGTTAACCTTCTGCTCGTGATATTGTTTATTCCTCCCGCTCGAACAAGAATACCTATACACACCACACATAGGCACACACACACACACACGCACGAGCGCGTGCGAGCGGGGGCCCGTACGCAGGTTGCTTGAGCGGCGCAGGGACTGATATCACGTTCACGAAACTGCTAAATTAAACATTCGACGCTTAACGCTTATTGTTAGAATGAATTCTGTTCCTTCTGATAATAGAAATTAGGAGATTCAAACCATGGTTTATGGTTATAAGTTTGATTATTACAAGTTGGTAATTAATTAATATACATACATGGTTCCGGGTTCAGTCCCACTGCGTGACACCTTGGGCAAATGTCTTCTATTATAGTTTCGGGCCGACCAAACCCTTGTCAGTGGAAACTGAAAGAAGCCAGTCGTATATATACATATATATA
>NC_068988.1:96583498-96586598 GCF_001194135.2 Octopus bimaculoides
ATATGTATACACACACACGCATATACACACATATATACAGAGAAAGGTAAAATTTAATAATTTTACTAAATTACTTTGGTTTCGCGTATCGTGTACTTCAGTCTTCAGCTTTCTGTTAAAGCTTCTACGCCGCAAACGTCCCATCGCACTCTTCCCAGTGAAACAGTCGCTTTGTACACACACACACACACACACACACACACACACACACGCACGCACACACATCCTACGTAGAGCTCGCACAGCGGGACATTACCTTCATCAGCTGTCTCCTGCAGATCAGAACGACTTCGACGTATTCCGACATCTTCTCCTCTTCCAGACGTGTGCCAACCAGCATTCACGTCTCCAGGGAATATCCGGGTTCGCCCCTCCACAAACACAAACTCTTCCACGTCCCTTTTCTGCCTGTCATCCTTGGAACAACCACTCCAAATCATGTTATACCACGCTGTGACTCTATAGTGTCCACTACTACTACTACTACTACTACTACTACTACTACTACTACTGCTGCTTCGTCTGCCCTTCGTCATATTATCTAATCGGTACGGAGTAGACAGACTTCAATGGAGACATATAGGCCCACGGGCATATGGCGTTGTGGTGAAGAGCGCAGGCTACTAACCCCAAGATTCCGAGTTCGATTCCAGCCAGTGACCTGAATAATGATAATAATAATAATAATAATAACAATAATGATAACAACAACAATAATAACAATAATAACAACAACAACATCGAAAATTACCTTACGAATGAGAACCCAGGTTCGAAATTTCCCCAAGACACCTGATGAAGGCTGGAGGGTATATCAGCCGAAACATTGTGTTAACAACAAACAAGATGAAGACAAATACAGAAAATTCAAAAAATGCTTTTTGTCAAGAGAGACACAATGAGTTCTGGATGTTACTTATTACGATATGACGTACCTTTTTGTCAAGGCACTAATTAACATGGACGTAAACAAACCGATACCGTTTGTCAAGCGGCGAGACAAACACAAAGGCAAAAACGCAGCTAAATTCACTCGTGACAGCTGCCCAAGGTGCCACCTTGTGAAACTGAACTCGAGATAACATAGTTGCGAAGGGAATGAACTACACACCAATGTGTCTGTCTGTCTGTCTCTCTCCTCACACTCACACATACAACACACGTGTTGATTGATGAAAGACTTATTTACATACAGCTATACGTATGTGTCTGTATGCACACACACTTGCACACGCACACACACACACACACACACACACACACACACACACACACACACACACACACACACACACAGATACACACATACACACACAAACAAACGTATGTATGTTTTCTGAAATAAACTCTTTGTTTTTATCTCAATGGCATGCTGTTCAACATGGATTTGTCTGCTCTACTTTGCATTGCACTTGCATATTAAGATGTCCGCATTCCACTGCACATCGCTTGCAGGGAAGCCAGAGGATGAGCCTTGCCTTCTCCCACGCATGCTTTTTTAACTACAAACAAACAAAAAATTAAAAAATATGACAAGAGAAAATCATCTCATCTGTTTTTACTTAGGGTTAATGTTCAAATTATCTCAATGACAAATACAGACGTATGGTATACGTCTTTATTGTGTTATTGTAATAACTACTAATAAATATCATGGTGAGACTTAGTGAGAAGTCGTTTTAGTCTCCTGATAAAACAAGTAATTTAAAAGGTTGGCGGTTCCGTTGACGGCAAATTGGCCGAGGGGTTGGAACACCTGAAAGGCGTAGTAGCTAGAGTACTTACTAATCAGTATGTTCTCTGTTCAATTCTTTCCGCGGCCAGTTTTTACCTTTGATTTTTTTTAATGATAAGATTATGAAGTTTAAATTGAGGTTTTGTAAATCTTATATAATGTGCCTGTTAATATAGCAAATACGGTGCAACCGTTTGACATTAAGGTCTTCAAATTCTCCCAATTGGTTTCGATTAATACATGTAACTGGTTCTTTCCTTCCTATTTTGTCGTGTCCAGGCAGGTGGGAAAATATTTGTGAGATTTCTTCTTTCGTTATTCTCAGAGCGGTAACTCGGTCGGAATCTTTCGAAGAGAGCCTACTCCTGTAAAAGTACTCCAGGAGCAGAGAGCTGAGTTAAACTGGACAACGTGTTAAACCTTTTCTTGCTCAGACAAAAACGCTTGCACATTTGTTGCTCTTGTTACTGTTATCTAAACCTTATTGCGTTCAAAGCGGTGCCACTTGGCCATCATGTGTACCTCGATCGAGGGACGACCCAAGGGTTGCTGGCGCCTCGGGCAAGTTGAACTTCGGAGTCCTTACAAGTATAATTTTTAAAAACTTTCACAAGGAGAAAAACTAAAAATGTAAACTAAAAAGCATATGGCATCCCGGGCGACTGGCCGAGGTGCCGGTACCTGGAGCCGGTACCTGCCTCGATTCAGTCGGTCGTTGGTGGTGATAAAATTCAACAGCGAGAAATCGGTGCAAGTAGCAAGTTATTCGTTCGCTTGCCATGCCGAGTTTCCAAGTTCTCACGAATGAAGTTCTTTACAAAAGACCAGTGTTTAATGCCGGAAGAGGTTTATCTTTCGTCTGCTCAGCGCTAAGATTCCGTAAAACTGTTTCTGACGACAACACAAGTAGCAGAGTAGGTGTCTCCGTCGCTGAAGTATGACGAATTATTTTCACAAGGACTCGGCTGAGACTAGAAGACATTTGTACAGAGCCCATCTAATTCTCATCACTGTCTCAATGAGTCGGCCTCTATCGTGATACGGATAACAGACACACCCACGCGCGCGCGCACACACACAAACACACACACATACACACACACACGCGCACACGCACGCACGCACACACAGACAAAGACAGTATTTCTCTCCCCTCTCTCTCTCTCTCCATATACACATGTTCATGTATGCAGTTACAAGAAAAACGAACGAAGCGCTTCGTCTACTTGGTCACTCGCCCTGCTAGATATAACAACCAAACGTCCCGCATACCACATACTAACATCTTAAAAAGAGTATGACATGGTATCCGGTGTCTACATTACCGCATACACACACACACACATACACGGGTATATATATATA
>NC_068988.1:96587137-96593190 GCF_001194135.2 Octopus bimaculoides
TATATATAGAGAGAGAGAGAGAGAGAGAGAGAGAGAGAGATACACACACATACATATATGGTGTTTGTTTGTGTGTGAGCGTTCATGCATGTGTATGCGCTTGAGTATCGTCTGTTTGCATTTGTATTTCTTTGTTTGTCAAAGTATATACACAAGGTTCACGTGATGCAGTTCCTAGACATTTTAATGACAAATTTTAAGAGAACTATTTTTAGGCCCAGAATTATTTTTTTCCCCTCCCTTGTCTTCTCTAACATTTCAATGTCTGCCATTGTTATCTATGATCTTCATCCTGATTTCTGATTGCCAAGGTTTTATTTATATTCTACTAAAGTAATAAAACAGTGTGAATATTGGTGAGGACAGACTTGTTGCTGTGAAAAAACCAGTCACGATTCAGTGAGGCTCTTAAAGGTGAAGCTTTCAACCAACTCGCGAGCGTTCTGCCTGCGACGAGTGGCAGAGTTTAGGATGGGAGAGAAACCTAATTGGAAATGACGTGATAGACGCTACGCTACACACTGGACGTTGTCAGTGTAGAGGGAGGAGCTGTAGAAATTGAACCTGTAAATATATGTTTGGCAGTTGAGGAATCTGTCGGCTCTGGAATCAGCGCTAGATAAACAATTATCGTGGATTAGAAGAATGAAATGGAAATGAACGTTAGGAAAGAAATAAGGCTCTAACGTTTAGTCTGTTTGGGAATGTCTGCGAATTTTCCTCAATGTTATCTACATACATTCATTTAAATGTATATATGCACATACACACACATTTATGAGTGTAATACACACACACACACACACACACACACACATATACACACACACATACATTAATATTAATATTTAGCAAAAGCTATAGAGTGACTGAAGGGCCGATCAAAACTATACATACACACACACATATATATATCATATATATATATATATATATATATATAATATGTATGTGCGTGTGTGTGTGTGTGTGTGTGTGTGTGTGTGTGTGTGTGTGTGTGTGTGTGTGTGTGTGTGTGTGTGTATGTGCGCATGTGTATTGTATCTACTACTGAACATGCTCTTCTAATTTCTATTTAGCAGAATCTGTTTGAGCAAAGCGCGAATGAAAACTCGAAAATGTCATTATTAGTCTTGGCACTTTTCTCTTTATTTTCTATATTTGAGAGAGCATAATAGCAACAGGGAGATGGGTTAGTCGAAGACATGTCACAGGCATCTGTATACCATTGCAGAGGTTGGTTGGCAATTGTCTCATGCCACACCAACTAAGTTGTCGCATCATTTAAAATAATTATATCACTGAGGTTAATTGACGAAGTAGGACGCCATCGGCATGAAAATTGGTTATATCAAAAAATGTAACTTTGCTAATTTTTTTCATGCAAATTGTATCCTTGAATAAATGGTCGCAGAGATTAATTTTTTTAAGCGTTGATTTTTCCATGCTTACCGTATTCGTGAGCATAAAAAGATGCACGGCTATATTTCTTTATTGTCCACAAGGGGCTAAACTTCGAAGGAACAAACAAGGAAAGACAAAGGGATTAAGTCGATTAGATCGACCCAGTACGCAACTGGTACTTAATTTATCGACCCCCGAAAGGATGAAAGGCAAAGTCGACCTCGGCGGAATTTGAACTCAGAACGTTACAGTAGACGAAATACAGCTAAGCATTTTGCCCGGCGTGCTAACGATTCTGCCAGCTCGCCGCCCTGTGCACGGCTGTATAAGACGCACTCCAGTTTCAACAGCGCATATTAAAGAAAAGATTTTTTGCGCTAGGCTTGACTTGGCTTTTAGGACCCAGGGTGATTTACGAGACAATTTTAAAAAAATGTGCGTCTTATATGTCATTAAATACAGTGTTTGTGCTCAATATTAAAAATCTACACTGTGGTTTTCTAATCATGATTTTGTCGTATAAGACTGCGTCTACGCTTCACTAAGGAGGTTAATTAAGACTAAACCAAGTCTGAAGTTGTCTCCCTTACCAAAATGAATAAAACAATATTCGTCATTAAACTGATTACGTTCTTTCCTCGCCATTTGTTTCTAATTACACTTATTTATGCTCAGACAACATTAAATATGTTAACATTAACTTTACTTAAGTGTCACTCAACATCAACCTCAACTCACTTTAAATAGATGCTACAATACGACTGTTCATGTTCTTTACTCTCACCTTGTTTTGGATTCAGATCTTGCAGACTAATTGCATATACATAGTCGTGTTACGTAAGTGCTATAGCTCCGTCATTATTCTTGTCGTGAATACAAGAAAAATGTCACACGAGAAAAACAGTCGCAGAAAAAAATATCAAATGAAATAAGGATGTAATGGTTTTTGTTACATTGTTTCACACGTAAGATACTGAATATAACGCCATTTTTGTTCCATACGCAGATACCGTTATGGAAATTGTGTTGTCATTATAGACATTCATAAATTACAACTTAGTAAGCAACTTGAAATATTTATATAATTACTTTAGCTATTATTTATAGTATTAAAATTGAATATAGCATTTTCCTTGTAATTTTCTTCCCGAGCTTAATCTGCCAGGTTTTTCTGTGACATTTCCTCCATTTCTTGTAATTTCATTTCAGTTTAACCCAACAACAACCACTTCATCTCTTTTTCTGTATCTCAGACAACATTATTCAATGAATCTTTGAAAATGAGGAAGATTTTGATGTTATTTCCACTCATTAAAGCGAATGTATTTATGTTGGATCACATAGAAGTTTCCCCATTAGTACAAGTCTCGTAACAAATATTTATATTTCCAGTGTGTTCGAACAGTTTTCTATTTAATAAGTCAGTAGATTTGCAGACGTGGCATGCAATCCCAGATTGTTATAGTTCAGCACTGTTCTGATGTTTGGATGCAAAGCCACCTTCATTCGATGCAAAATTTATCGGATACTCAAAAGATTTAATTAAGCAGAAAACAGAGCCATCACTACCAAGAGATTCTTGAAGCTTCTTACAGAATAACGGCTCTGCGCCGTCTTTCGCCAACCACCAGAATGCTGTTATCCATGAAAGGAATGGTCACGCTTCCAGAGATTGTGCTTCTTCAGACTGCCATATTTCGATGATCGATTCACTGCTGCAATCCATCGAGCGATCCGGAAAGAGTATCTGAGATGGTGCACTCCAGTCCATTAAGACACATATACATATACATACATAGATACTTGCATTCGGTACAGATGTAAATAATGCACATACAGAAATGAAATATGCTATATCTGGAAATATTCATTGTTCATTAGTAGAGAGGGGAAAGAGATAGTTTGAGACATAAAAAGAATTGTATGTACATGGTAAAGATGTATCCAAAAATAATCCCGTTCATGTTACGCCGGCGAATGTAACTAATCTGCTTCCTTTCTTTTTGTCATTCGCACCTCAGTTGTAGACATTCTGTAGTTTTTACAAGACGTTTAATTCCAGCCGTTTCCAGTGCAATCCTTAAACCTTAGTTTAGGCTTATGCGCATATCGCACACGCCCACACAGAAACGCGCAGAACGGATACTCGTATAGTTTGGGTCTACCAAATTCTACCGAGAAGTCATTTTAAAGTATAAGACAACTGGATAGTGTGTTGGAACACGGAGGAAGGGCCTCCAAGATAAAATTTCCGTTAAGCGGAGCAAGGCTGCTTTTCGCCCTTCCCCAAATTTAATATACTAAAAGTCTGTGCGGGATTTTTTTAACGGAACTATAGAAATAAAATTGTAAACGATACGCCATGCATTATATACAAACGTGTAAATAAATTCTTTGTGTGTGTGTGTGTGTGTGTGTGTGTATATGTGTGCACATTCACAAGTGTTTGTATTCTATCACTGACTGTATTTGCAATACCGATGTGCATGACGTTTACATGCGTATCTCTATATCTGTATTATCATTATTGTGTAAACGAATATATAACTACGTATGAACACACATTTACGTGTGTATGTGTTGTGTATGTGTGTACGTAAGGTGTGAGTGTCTGGTCGTATGTGTGAGCGTTGTCAAAAGAAGGTGAGTCAGTAGAAGAACCTAGACGGCCTTTTCAGCTTCACTTTACGAAAGGTCAACCCAGAGATCTGTAGATTTTAAATCTAATTACAAGCACAGATTCAACAGAGCTTTCTTCTTCAACAATTTCCCCTCAGCTCCTCTCCATAAGCTGCTCTCATATCTCATTTCTACGTTAGTTTTTCCCCCTCTTTAGCCAACCAGTTTATTTTCAATTTTATTTTCTCTATTGCTTGTGTGTGTACACATTCTTTTATTCTTTTATTCTTTTACTTGTTTCAGTCAGTTGACTGCAGCCATGCTGGAGCACCGCCTTAGAGGGTTTTAGTCGAACAAATCAACCTCAGGACTTATTCTTTGTAAGCCTAGTACGTATTCTATTGGTTTCTTTAGCCGAATCGCTAGGCCAAGGGGATGTAAACACACCATCATCGGTTGTCAAGCAATGGTTGGGGGGGGGACAAATACGGACACAAAGACACACACACACAAATACATACATACTTTATATATATATATATATATCTATCTATATATATATATATATATGATGGGCTTCTTTCAGTTTTCGTCGGCCAAATCCATTCACAAGGAGGTATAGTAGACGACACTTGCCCAAGGTGCCACGCAGTGGGACTGAACCCGGAACTATGTGGTTAGGAAGCAAGCTTCTTACCGCACAGCCACATACACACATGTTGATATACACATAAAAATATAATAAGGATGTATAACATTACATCTTTATTGGTTTCCTTAAAGACCAAAAGCTAATGACGCTAACCAGTACCAGACACCAGAAAGTTGCCACTCAGAAATTAATTCTTCCCACGTTAACAAAATATCGCCATACTCTTCTACGCAGACGTCTCCTCGACCAGCATTTTGTACTTGACGTCAAGAAGTGTGTCGAAGAGAAGGCAGCGAATTATTGAATAAATATTGTAAGAGGGAACTCTAATAAATCTTGTAACAGCAGCAACAGACAGAGTAATAACTCAGAGTTGAGTAGTGAGGCAGATTCCAACGCAATAGTGTTTTTGTCGCTATATTGTCAACTATGGAATACTTTAGTCGTCGCCTTCTTTGTTGGTGTGAGAGTGACATGACGTCATCGTCAAGACGGGACAGCTGTGTCTTCTTCAGATATAATGGCTTCAGAACTGAATAAATATTCATGTGAGAAAATAAACATTTTAATAACACATTGCTGCTGCTGCTGCTACAAATACTACTACTGCTACTACTACTACTGATGATGCTGACAATGATGATGATAGTGTCAATAATAATAATAATAATAATAATAATAATAATGATTTCAAATTTTGGTTAATTTCGGAGGAGGGAGTAGGTCGATTACATCGACCCCCAGTACACAACTGGTACTTAGTTTATCGACCTCCAAAAGATGAAAGGCAAAGTTCTCCTCGGCGGAATTTGAACTCTGAACGTGAAGACGGACGACATGCCGGGAAGCATTTTGTCCGGCACGCTAATAGCACTTTTGCCAGCTCACCGCCTTGTGATAGCGATGATGATGATGATGATGAGGAAGATTTTAAATTTTGACACAAGACCAGCATAATAACAACATCGCGATAGAGTCATGATAATAATTCTAACTACACACGTAGCATTATTTTCACTTTTGGTATATTTTGTAAGAATATTTTATATCATCACTTTTCAATGACGGAAGATTAGCAGAAACGTTTGTGCGACGAACAAATTACTTGCTTCTGTAGAATATATTTCATGTGTTTATGTTTTCAACTCAAATCTCGCCCAAATCAGGATTACTTCTCATTTCTCTATGGTTGATACAACATTCTACAAATCCAGTCCTAACAACGATATAATCGATTATTCTGCTTTATTGTTGTTGTTGTTGTTGTTGTTGTTATCATTATTATTATTATTACTATTATTATTATTATTATTATTATTATTATTATTATTATTATTATTATTATTATTATTATTATTATTATTATTATTATTATTAT
>NC_068988.1:96593622-96596167 GCF_001194135.2 Octopus bimaculoides
GAGAGAGAGAGAGAGAGAAAGAGAGAGAGAGAGAGAGAGAAAGAGAGAGAGAGAGAGAGAGAGTTAAAGAGGGAGGGCGGGGCGAAACGAGACGAGACGGGTCAGGTATAGGTCTAAGTAGTTACTTATTTGGTATTTGACCACCTGGTACTCTAGATTCTCTGCTGTATGATTAAGCAAGTGACTAATCAGCAATCTTTAGTGTGTTAAATGGCCGCCAGTTAGCGCTTGCGTCCGTTTTCTAACTAAGAAAGAATTAAATGTGACACAGCAACTATTTAAAAAAAAGAAACCCTCTGTTGTCGTTGTTGTTGCTGTTATTACTATTATTATTATTATTATTATTATTATTATTATTATTATTATTATTGACGACGATGATGATGATGATGGTGTTTCTGTTGTTGTCGATTAATATTTCCTGTTACTGATCGCACACAGACAGCTTGTTTACTGTCTTATTTCACCACTGTTTCATGCCATCAACCCAAAGTGACGATAGAGAAGACTGCTTCTAGAAGAAACACTCTCTTTCTTACTTCCTCTCTCTCTCTCTTTCCCTCTCTCTCTCTCTCTTTCTCTCTTCCCCCCCTCCCCCCTCTCTCTCTCTTTCCCTCTCCCTCTCTCACCAGTAAACCTTAATTTCCATCTTTCCTTATCTCCTTGATATATTTCCTCTTTCTTTTCTTTATCTTCTCTATCTATGACTCTCCTTCACTTTTCCCTTCGCCTCTCCCTCTACCTTCTCTCTATCACATACCATCTTTTTCTCTTTATCTCCATCTCAATCTATCCTTTACATCTATTTCCTTTCCTACCATTCTCTCTTCTCCACCCCCAGCCTCCGCCCCCCATCTATTCTATCGCTGTGTTCGCTTTTATTCCATTCATTACCTTGTTTCTGCGTGACGCTGCAACAGCTCAAACAGCCCTTAAATCTGTGGTTCTCAACGCAGTTTTTTTACATACAGACCCTCTCCACCTATTCTTTGATTCCCATTTTAGTCCACTGAACCCCCGTAAACATTTGAAGTTTCAAAAACATCCCATTATATTTTTGTAATATTATTCGCAATTATATAAAAACATTGTTAAAATATTTGGTGCATTGCAGAAGTATAACTGATTAAGAGACGTTATTGTTGTTGTTATTATTTACAAGCCCTAAAATTCACTCCATAATTGCCCACGGGCATATGGCGTAGTGGTTAAGAGTGCAGGCTACAAACCCCAAAATTCCGAGTTCGATTCCAAACAGTGACCTGAATAATAATAATAATATCATCGAAAAATACCTTAGGAATGAGAAATATAACTAATAAACCAGAGAAGAAAAAAATTTGAAAAGAATGTTTGGAAAGCTCCACGGTCTTTTTTGTTTTGTTACTTTAAAACATTGTTACTGTAAAACATTGAGAACTAGATTTTAGATATTTAGATAAATTTCGACCAGCATTGGCCCAGGCAATGTCTAACTTAATGGCACCACCTGAGAAAGACATTTAAAGGTGTTTCCTGTTAGTTATTCTTTGGGCACCAGAGCCCATTCGAGTAGAGAGTTATTGTTTGCGGTTCATGGCACTTCAGAAACCTGGATACAATTAAAGAGTGTGTATACTTGATGTTGCAAGTCAAGAAAGCTTTTAAAGCAGTTCTGTTCTTGAAGACATTATTCCACTTCGAGTCCATTCAACAAATGCCTGTCGCTCACTCCGCTCTCTCTCTCTCTCTCTCTCTCTCTCTCTCTCGTCAATCAAATATCAAGTACTCACAGTAAAACTATGCTCTGCTGATGAGGCCCGATGAGACAAGAACGTCCATACTTATACCACGACACTGCTAAAGACCAAAGTCATTGCTCACGGTATTCCATACTTAAATCTTTCTCATTAGATCAAGTTTCGGGGTCAACTCCTCGTGGAATAATAAATAATTCAATCTCTCCGGGTTACTACATTTAGTGTACTACTCGCACTTTACTATCACGTTTTTACACAGCAGGTGTACCTGGGAAATATTCCCCAGTCATTCTCATAAATGTTATTTGATAACGAGGAAGGACATGTGTTTACGTGTAAATAACGAATGTTTACATAAAGATTATATCGTTACACACTTGAGATATGAATAATATCTTGATGTGTGTGTGAGCCTGCGCGCATGAGTAATGACATTAATACATAGAAGATATATATATATATATATATATATACGTGTTACAACTAAACAGCGTATTATGAGCATTCATAGAACACTCAACAAACAATGAAAGATTGAGAAGAGAGAGCGTCATGAGCTTAAAAATCTTTCAAAACTTATAACACTTCTCTTCTCCATTTTTAATTGTTTGTTAAGTTTCTATAGGATACGTGTTCTATAAATGCTCATAACACAATTTATACTTGTAACATTTTCATATTCGAAGAATGCTTACAACAGTAAGCTACCAATGTAATACGAAGAATCTTTATTAGGAAACGACCTTTGGAAACCACCAAAGTAAAGGAAGATATAGAACTCAACCTTTTCTTATATATATATATAT
>NC_068988.1:96596722-96597480 GCF_001194135.2 Octopus bimaculoides
ATGCATATATTAGCAGAGTACCAATGCAAAATGGGTTGTTATGAATAAATAAACAGCCGGAGTTATGTCCCTATGAATTCAATCTTGCTGTGGAATTAGACCCAGGAGACATTTTTAGGCAACAGGGGATCCGAATCGAATCGATCGCATTTGCTTTCTTTCCTGCCTTCTTTCAAACAAAATCCACCCGAAATAACAGACGGTGGCAACTTGATATAGAAGCAAATTTACACCCCCCCCACACACACAGAGTTATATACTTATTTAAATATAAATATATATGTATACCGATATACATGTTTATGTGCACATGCTTTCACACACACACACACACACACACACACACGCACATACTCATACATGTACTCGTGATATCATATTTGAATTAGTACTTATTCTATCGGTCTTGTTTTGCCGAGCCTCTAGTTAAAAAGGACGTAAGCACACCAACACTGGTTGTCAAGCGGCGATAAAGGGACAATAACAGACACAAAAACACACACACACACATAGATATATACATATATATACGACGGGCTTCTTTCAGTTTCCGTCTACTAAATCCACACACAAGGCTTTGGTTGGCCCGAGGCTATAGGAGAAGACACTTGCCCAAGATGCCACGCAGTAGGACTGAAGCCGGAAACATGGAGTTGGTAAGCAAGCTACTTACCACACAGCCATGCCTGCACCTATATAAATATATTTATATTTACATATATATATACATACATACATGTATATATATATATATATAT
>NC_068988.1:96597712-96600228 GCF_001194135.2 Octopus bimaculoides
TTTATATATATATATATATATATATATATATATATATGTATGTATGTATGTATGTATGTATGTATGTATATATATCACATGCACCCGATACATATATATTTTTTGTGGTGTGTAGGCGTGTTTGGTGTGGATATGAATAAAATAAATTGCGAAAAGGTTTCTGTTCCTCTGACGAGAACAGAAATCCATGGCGTACATAACCACCATTATATTATATTACAAAAACTGCGAAATACATAAAATACATAGGAACATATGTTTCAGTCGACATATTCAGCAAATCCTTATCAAAGTAAATATTTGGAACCATGTCTTACACAGAAGCTCGTAAATACTCGCGCACAGATGTATGTAGATGTATATAGGTGTATTGTAGATAGGTAGATGAATGAATGTGTGTGTACATATAAATATATACATATATATACACATATATATGTGTATATATATACTCACATATATATATATGTATATATGTATACACACACATATATATGTGGCTGTGTAAATATATATATATATATATATATATATACATATATATATGCATGTGTATATCTCTATATATTTATATATAGAGAGCGAAAAAGAGAAAGAAAGAGAGAGAGAGAGAGAGAGAGAGAGAGAGAGAGAGAGAAAGAGACAGAAAGGGAAGAAAGAGGAAGATAGATAGATAGATAGATAGATAGATAAATAGATAGACAAGTTCCTGAAGTTACTTCGGCGTCGAGGATATTTTCAAAGATATTCTCTTTCCCCCTTATTTCCTATAATGTTCGGTGATGCTTGCACGTTTGATGGCTCAACCTTCTCATGTGAGAAATAAACTTCCGTTCGCAAAACAAGCATCAA
Source organism: Octopus bimaculoides (assembly GCF_001194135.2). NCBI lineage: Eukaryota > Metazoa > Mollusca > Cephalopoda > Octopoda > Octopodidae > Octopus > Octopus bimaculoides. The sequence goes on from NC_068988.1 coordinate 96,598,565, forward strand.
AATTGCTGAGTTAATCCGTTGATGCTAGGCACTTTTTTCCATTCCTTCTGCTTCTATTATCTTCTGCCTGTTTAAGACGAAGGCTTCGCCAACCGCTCCTTTCCTCTACGCTAACTTCCAGTCCCTACGATCTTCTACGACATCACCCTGGGTAGTGAACAAATGGTGTGGTCGTCTTGATTGAGTTACAAAAGCATTTCTTAAGTGTTGCCTTTCTGTGATGACAATAATAATTATATGACAGATTGTATGGAGTTGTTTGGGAATTATAACTGTTGTTTTTTAGCAGCAGGTTGGCATTTCTTCGCCAAGTTTGGTTGCTGACACGAAAGAAAAGCTTCGACACAGACACGAACGAGTTAAGAAATTTGCTTAACAATCATGGGTTTTCGCATTCGCTCCTGCAGATTGTTGGTCGTGTAACTTTTCTTATCAGCTGGGATCGATCCGCAGTCCAATGCTTGAAACAAGATAAGAAATGGAAGATGCTTCTACAATGATGTCTTCCCTGAACATGTATGATTCTTACCGAGTAGTTTAAAAGTAGAGCTTGCCGTCACGCGTGAGCGAGTATGGTTTGGTTATATGGCCCATAGTATCGCTGTTTTAGGTGTCCGTGCAATCGCGTGTGCACATAAAAATCCTCCTCTCGTTTCCTTTGATTTACCGAAATATCCAGGATGTGGCATCTGCAAGAATAGAGGAACAAGTCCAGCGCCGGACTGGAACACACTGCAGCTGACTATGCTAGAACGTGAAATTAAGTGCCTTGCTCAACACCACGAAACGATGTTCAGTACAGGAATCGAACCAACGACGACATGATCATGGGCCTAACACTAGAACCTATCCCAAGCACGAGGCTACGTGCCTTCATACAGAGTATATAAAACTAGTCTGGTTTTCGTGTGCAATGTGTTTCTTCTCCAGCATAAGGCCGTTTAACATCTTCCCAATGATGTTCTTAACAAAATCTAAACAAACTTCCCAGTTTGAAACAGTGTGAATAATGCTAGAACTGGTAAGGCACCGCTCCTATCATTTTAATTAACTTCTCTCAAAGCTGACAATACAATTTTTTTGGTGAATCTGCACGGGATATTTCTTCTTGATATTTATTTTTAGTTTTTCTGCAAGAAAATATTAGGTCCAGATCCAAGGTCAACGAAGGAATGCCCAGACCCTCCCATTGCATTTTCTTTGAAGCTTGCTGATATTCTGGAATCTGGAATCACCATGGGGTATGCTATTTTTCCAGGGTGGTCTCATCCCAACTAGAAGAGAGATATAAGAAGAAGGAGAAGGAAAATAAGTTATTTACATATGTCAATGTCGTAAATGGTAATCACGAAATACGTAACAGTATGTATTGTGTCTGTTAATATGTAGAAAGAGACATGCGGAGGGTCAGGGTGTTGGAAACAGAGAGATAGGAGCATGGTACATGCACAGAATGATAAACAAGGAGATTGATAAACAGGGAGAAAATGAACGGAGAAGCAAGACAAACATGTGAAATAGATACAAAATCTTGTACGCAATTTTATGCACCAAGGCATGTGCAAAATGCCGTGGTTTGGGTTCATTCCTAGCACTAACTTTCGGTTGTCTCTCGTCAGTGTATATATATATATATATATATATATATATATATATATATATAT
>NC_068988.1:96600600-96603742 GCF_001194135.2 Octopus bimaculoides
TATATATATATATATATATATATATATATATATATATATATATATATCTCCATTTATAGACATAAATACATACATACATGTATATGTATAATGATTTTCATTTTGATACTCTTTGCAAACGTGGCATTTGTGCGAGATTGAAACCGTTTCAACGGCACTCTGATAACCACCACTGACTAGAATTCACATCCTTCACCAACACTAGCTTTATTGCCATCCTTCCCTCCTCTTTCTCACCCTCTTCCCTTTCATCCTCCATCTTCATCCTCATCATCATCGGTGGCCGTCGCCTCTATCTCCCCAAATTCCTTTCACATTTCATTTCACCTTTCCTTACTATTTAGTCTACCATAACGCATCATCTATCTCTTCATTATTATTAATAGTTTCTTGGTAATTTCACGCTTTCATTGTAAACCATTTTCCTACCTTATCTCACTACGCTCCTAAGCTTGGTGATTTCGCTTCTATTTACTTTATATTCCTCCATATTCTATAGTTTTACAATACGTATGTATATGTATGTTAGTATGTTCTCCTGGTAGGGGGTCACGCGAGCCTGCGGGTATTTCCCTTGGGATATTTCGTCCAAACAATAGACATAATGAAAGTGAAGTTATGATATCCCCTAATCTTCTTTATTGCAGACGTCTGGACCCCCCTATCGTCTGCTTTTTCTATTTCATTATTATCTCTTTCTCTCGCTTCTCCTCTCCCTTTCCCTCATTTCTCTCTCTCTCTCTCACTCTTTCTCCTTTTCGTATCTTAAACAGCGAGATCCATTTCATTGCTAAAAGCACCATTAATTATATTTATGCACCATCTATCTATCTATCTATCTATCTATCTATCTATCTATCTATCTATCTATCTATCTATCTATCTATCCATCCATCTATCTATCTATCTATCTATCTATCTATCTATCTATCTATCTATCATTCCCGAAACACATCTTTATAAGGATCCCATTGATTTTATGTTCGTTTTTGTTTACTTAGAGAATAACTGGCAGTTTTCCCATCATGTGCAATTTGCATATGATACTGGCCCTCTCAAACAGATGAGATATATATTCTTACCTGATGATGTATTGAGGACACAACAGACACGAAAGAATTCAATCCCTCGCACTACTATTTCCGCCATTCTGCATCACTAAAAGACATCTGGGGCAAATACGAAATACAATAAATGAATTATAGAGTGAAAACATGTTTAAAAAACAATACAAAACCCCAAACAAAAAATCCTCACACTCTCTGTTATAACCACACCCTAAAATGAGCACTCACCCTTTTCCAAATGTCGGTTATCTCAAGAAAGTTGTCCTTTATTACGTCGGCGGATCACGTGATTTAACCCAGACGCTGACACTATGAAGTAAAGACTTCATCAACTTCCATTATTTTCTTCATCAAATTATACTTCCAATACCGATGGAAGAGGTCTAGGAATATAAATCCAGTTCTAGGTTTGGGTAGATAAGACTAAATCATCTTACGTCGAAACTAGTTTTGAAAACTGGTAATGTGGGTCATTTGTTTCGGTAAAGTAGGTCAGATCCCCTTTTTTCTGCCGAAATTATGTCTCACTTCTCATTATAATTGATCCTGTTGTTAAGGTAAACGATGCAATGCCTGTCCCTTGAAATAATAAAATAAAACAAGACAGAACGAAAGCATCCAAGACCTATAAACAACCCCATTAGTTCTGTTTATATAAGAACTTCTGTATTCGAAGCGTCTTAGAGGGTTTGAAAACGAAATAAAAGGATTTAATTGTGCGAATATTCAGATTAATTGCATCAGTGTAAACATTTGATTTGGGTCAGTGATTCCACCGCAAAGCTTCTGTCTATTCATGAACTCGAAATTTACGCTTTGTACATTTTGGATTCAGGCATTTTTGAATACAAAGATACATCTAAGGGCAAAGCGGTTAGGGCAGACAGCGCAATATTACACAGTCTGCAGTAATATTCAGAAGACATTACATTACTGTAGAGTTCTTAGTGATCTTATTTTTGCTCTTTAATGCCATCATAAAAAAGAAAAGCAAAGTTTTCTTCGCATTGAAACAACCTTCCTAATGAAATCACCGCATTTTGCAACGAGTGAAATGCGTATGTTAATGTAAAATTGTTACCAGTTTAAATATGTTTGAGCAGTATTCGAACCCGTAAGAAGGTCATTTACTGTATTTTGTTATGGACAAAGATTGCTCACTGTAGACAAATAAGTATATTATTATTATTATTATTATTATTATTATTATTATTATTATTATTATTATTATTATTGAGTGAGAGAGCAGTGCATGCCATCAAAGTGACACTGGGGTAAAATATACGAAGCCCAGTATACCCATCATGACTACCCGTCTGCTAAGGGTACAACAGGCACATGCATCACAACCATATGTGCGCGACATGGTGATCTCATATCAAGATAAACAGCGCATGACCTTGCAGGTGGGGCCCAGTTAGAATTTTCCTTCAGGTCGAGTAGCCCATCCTGCTCAAAAGGTTTGTTTAAGGATGTTGAGCAAAACACCTATGTTTCCAAAGGAGAATTATTCAAACTCCAAAGAATTCCTCTCAACACATGGCTATGATGCTCCCCCTTCTGCTCATGATCAGAGATGTACATATCGTCAGCCACCAAGGGACATGCTCAACTGGTTAAGGTCAAACAACTGACAAGTAAATCTGTGGTATTAAGCAGAATATTTGCTGTAGTTCAAGAATTATAGTTCTATTCTTCTCCTAATTGCAGACCTTTTTACCTAAATTAGGACAGATCATCTTCAAGCTTCTTGTGTATTTGTTTATTGTTGTATGAAGGATCGATTTTGTCACATGCGCTTTAAAATAAATCTTGACGATTGTCATGGACATTCATAAAACTTTCATCTTTGAAATTCTTGTAGAGTAATTTGATTTAAACATTTCTATCGGTTTTTGCCATGTTTCGGTTGATGCTCACGCAACAAAGGCCAATATCAATGCACTAAATCAGTGAACTGCAAATATATATATTCTACAGCAGTGGTTCCCAACCTGTGGTTCTCGGACCCCTGATGGTCTGCAAAAGTAGTACTGGGGGTCCGTGAACAAAATTCAAAATTTCATATATATATA
>NC_068988.1:96604768-96608160 GCF_001194135.2 Octopus bimaculoides
ATATATATATATATATATATATATATATATAATGGTACTGCCCAGGCGACGAAACTATAGTGATATCCGTGGGGCACCTGGTGATGGAGGTATGTTGTATTGTTGGTATGGCTGTTATTGTATGTACGGAACAGTTTCATAACACATATATATATACATAAGGATAGCATATTAAAAGCAGTCCGTGGGAAAAGTCATTTAAATAGAAGAGTTGGGAATCACTGTTGGAATCCACTGTGAAAGGGTTGGAGACCACTGTTCTACGGTATTTCTTACAAAAGTAACGATTAATGATTAAAGCAATACTCACGTCATAGCACAGTACTAAAATAAACATAGGCTTGTGAGAAACAATAATAAAAATATATAAAATATACGTGTGACAGACACGAAAATAAAACACATTCAAATAACGCGAGAAGTTATATGTTAAAGAAAAAGAAACTTCTGTTTTAGCTGCAAGAAGATTGAGTTGTAAAACTTCTTTACAAAGGAAACTCAAATTTCAAAATTAATTAATTTTTTTTTCCTTAGCTCCTATTCGATTCGACATTTGCTTTGATGGAGGTACCACGTGTACTGAGGTACATTCTAAGTCACTTTCATGTTTATTTATATAGATTTTGTCGTGGCAAATAGATTTCAAGATAAGATATTCCACGAAAGTTTAAGCACTCATGCACATATGTGCATACATACACATATACAAACACTAATACACACACACGCACTCATACACACGCACACACACACACACACACACACACGCTAGCGCATACAAAACACACACACATTTATTCGTTATGAACGACATAAGCCGTATTATTTCCAAAATAGCGTTCTCTGTACCATTATAAAAGTATGCATGTATGTATGTGTGTATGTACATCTGTCTGTCTTTCTGTCTGTCTGTCTGTCTGCCTGTCTGTCTCTGTCTGTCTGTCTGTCTGTCTGTCTGTCTGTCTGTCTCTCTCTCTCTCTCTCTCTCTCTCTATCTCTCTATCTATCTATCTATCTATCTATCTATCTATCTATCTATCTATCTATCTATCTATCTATCTATCTATCTGTGTGTGTTGGGGGAATACTGGAATTTATTGTATAATTGTAAATTCTCTAGTTACAACTTTTCTATTCTAGGCACAAGGCCCGAAATATTTTTGGGGGGGAGGGGCCAGTCGATTAAATCGTTCTCAGTACGCAACTGGTACTTAATTTATCGACCCCGAAAGGCTGAAAGCAAAGTCGACCTCGACGGGATACTGTAGTTACAACTGATAAGCGGAATTCGCAGGTGCTTCATGAGGATACAGCTTGGATTGTAATCCCCGTTTTTAGCCGATATCTATAATACATACAGGCTAATCATGTAATATCTCAGACTCAACGATTTTCAGTTTCGTCCGTATGGAATCATGCGAATGCGCAAGATGCCTTCTTTGGAAAAGATTCTTCTGCCGCACTGGAATCAAATGACGCAGATATTGGTGGCTTGCGGAGCCGTTCTTCCCATTTGTTGCTTCTTACAGGTATGAGGTCTCTCGAGTATTACTTCATACTAGGTAATATGGAGTTTATCGAGAAGACTCGTACTTCTCGGTCGATTCTATCGAGAAATGATTGTAAACCAATCACACACACACACACACACACACACACACACACACACACACGCGCGCGCGTTTACATGCAGACACACACATGCATACACGTGTACATGTGTCCGTAAGTGAGAGTGTATATGTGTGTTTATGTATGTATGCACGTGTCTACGTACACGCTCACAGGCAGACGCTAACAGCCACAACCACACACACACACACTTTATATATATAATGCGTATGTTTCTATGTACGTATGTGCGTATGTGTGTGTATGTGTGTGTGTATGTATGTTTGTGTATGCATGGTTAGAGAAAAATATCGTCGCTAAAACTAAAGAGCTGACACATCACATGATCGTTTAAGCAGTAAAATATTTAAGTTGTAGGCAAAGGTCATGTGTCACGAAGACTAACAACTTTCAGCAGTGAATCATAATATTGTACGATTCCTTGGTGGGAGTGATATATCATGATGTCGTTGTTGTTGTCGTTGTTGCTGTTGCTGTTGGTGGTGGTGACGGAGTGTGGTTGTGTTGCTTGTTGGTCATCACAAAATGTATCTCTCCTGTAAGAATATAGTTGCACGTATCGAAAACTAACCACTCGAGGTTGAAAGCCTCGTGCATCGTGAAAATGTGAAAAATGCATTATTTGTAAAGAGAAAAACAAACAAATCCCTTCTAATTTCTCGATATACAATGGTTGGGACAGTAAGAGACTAGTCCTACATTGTGTAGTCAATTCGACCTCTGTTAGACGATCTCGCCATTTACTTAAAATGTATATCAGGGCGTACATTTCACTGATCCCTTGGGCTAATACTAACAGAAGGTAGCATTAGTTAAGATAAACAAGAGTGTAAATTATTAGTTCCTACGTACGTTTCACCATTGCAGCTATTTTGAATTCTGTTTTGGATGTCCACATTCATTTGGAATGAATAGCAAATTGCAACGAATCATCAGAGGAACATTTTATTGGTTTCGAACTTTAACTTTTCGGGGTTGGGGTTGAATCGATTACATTGATCCAATGCTCAATTTTTTATCGACTCCAAAAGGATGAAAGACAAAATCGGCGCGGTAACGATCCTGCTGGTTCGCCGCCTTGGGCGAACAATTAATTACGTTCGTTTACAGAGATTTAATATCTAAACACTGACCACCACATTCAAAGCTGACTGAATAAGGATAAGCTATGTGCAGTTCTGATTCATGCGACTGTAGCCGTGCATCTAACTGTACACTAACTGTCACTCTAGCGAGGACGATATGTTGGAGGCAATGTTCAGTGGGGTTGAAATCGCGAACCCACTCCCAAAATATTGGCTTCACTTATGTCTCCCATATTCTTGGTAAATTTCTGAAAAGCAGACTCTTTCGTTCTCTCCTTCTTATGAAAATGTCTATGGAAAGGCAGAAGGGCGATGTTAGCAGTGACTACCTTACATGGCACTGGGCTAAGAAGATTTAGGTTAAGGTTAGATTTAAGGGTTAGCAGTCAGAGTTAGCGCTTAGTCATCACTAATAAAGTGGTGTTTGTTCCACTGAAGAAGCACTTTCCTGTTGGTGTTGATTAGTAAAGACTAATATTAACTCGGAAGGAAACTATTAAGATCTAGCGCCAAATTTTTTCTCCCTCACTTCTTCTTCTTCTTCTTCTTCTTCTTCTTCTTCTTCTTCTTCTTCTTCTTCTTCTTCTTCTTCTTCTTCTTCTTCTTCTTCTTCTTCTTCTTCTTCTTTCTCCTTCACTTCTTTTTCTTCTTCTTCACATTAAACTCATCAACCAC
>NC_068988.1:96608360-96609333 GCF_001194135.2 Octopus bimaculoides
CTACTACTACTACTACTACTACTACTACTACTACTACTACTACTCGTCTTCAAAGCCTTGACACGTTCCACTTCCTTTCTTCGTGACTTCTTTTCTTTTATATTCTTGGTTTTGCTTTGAACCGAAAAAAGAAAGAAACAGAAACAAAAAAAAAGGAAAGAAGGGGAACAAAAAAAAAAGAAACTCAGAAGATATATAGAGTACCAGAAATAAATAACCCCTTCATTTGTATGTATGTTTGTGTTAGTGAGAGGGAGAGAGAGAGAGAGAAAGAGAGAGAGAGAGAGAGATGGTGTATGTGGCGGTGGGAGGGGGGTCTGTGATTAGTGATTCAACATTATCTAACTTAACTTTGACCCTTGTGTCGCTCTACCGTCCGACTTTTTATGTATCTTGTCTGACAAAGGGTAACACGTCTGGTGCAGCCCTAACTAAGGACTCCCTTTTAGCATGCGTCGAGTACAAAAGTCACAAAGCTATTCGCTTTACAAACTGTGAGGATGACGCTGGTCGCATTGAGTCGTTTCATTCAAATAAGATGTCGGTGGCGGAAGAGAGACAAAAATTTGAATCTGACTCAATTTCTTTGGAAGCCAGGGTAGGATACTGGCTTCAAATTTTGGTTCAATGCCAGCAATTTTCGGGGCGAGGGTATGTCAGTTACATCACCCCAGTGTATAACTGGTACTTATTTTATCGACCCCGAAAAGATGAAAGGCGAAGTCGACCTCAGCGGAATTCGAACTCAGAACGTAACGACGGACGAATTGCAGCTAAGTATTTTGCCCGGCGCTCTAACGATTCTGCCAGTACACCACCTTAGTCCGTGGTAAGATATTGAAAATTATGTTTCACAACATTGACAAAGAAGGAAATAAAACATGAATGCTATTTGTGAGTTGTTATAAGAAGAATATTTCTTCCGCTTCCAGCAAGCCAATAAAATGTACAGTTATTCTTCAATAGTTTAAGC
>NC_068988.1:96609626-96613840 GCF_001194135.2 Octopus bimaculoides
ATGTCCTTGTTTGTCCCGTCTATGTTTAGCCCCTGTGGGCAATAAAGAAATAAACAATTTAAGCAGAAGGAAGAGACGGTGCCCATGTGGTTCTCAGGTATTCCAAAATTGGTAAGGTTTGTTTATACGGTTGGGAACAATTGTAAGTTGACGTTGTGTGCAAGACGTGGGCTAAGAGAGAATACCAGAGGATCGACTTTCTGTGTGTGTGTGTGTGTGTGTGTGTGCGTGTGTGCGCGCTTGTGTAACGCTCCCTTTTCTCTTATCTTTTTCTCCTCCCTTTGTCTGTTCTTTGTCTCTCCTTCGACATCTTTCTCTCAGATACACAAAGATAAGCTAAACCGATAAACTCTTTTGCGTTCGGCAATAAATAACGGAATAGCAGAGTTGGCGATAAAGAACCGTGGTTATTCATTACTAAACGGAACAGAGATCCCCTTCGATAATCTTGACTGAAACCACGACGAGAATATCAGAATAGAAGAATATTTAATATTTATATTCTATAATATTTACATTTATAATCATTTATGTATAAAGGAAAATGCTTCCGCAGCCAGATCAGCTATACACATGCGCACTCGCATAAACACGCGCGCACACACACACACACACACACACACACACACACACACACACACACACATGTATATATATATACATACACACACATACGCGCCCCTCACACATAAGGTGTGTACATATATAGTTGAAATTTATAGAAAAACAAAAGACTAAGACAGATGTATGTACAACAAACAGGTGTATTAGTTTGACGCTCGGAAAGTGAGAAAGTCTTTTACGTTTCGAACCTTCGCTCTTCAACAGAAAGCAACACAAGGAAATAAACAGAGAGAATAAAATATATATATATATGTGTGTGTGTGTGTGTGTGTCTGTGTCTCTGTGTGTATGTGTATATGTATATATATATGCGTGTGTGTGTGTGCGTATGTGCGTGTACGTACACATAAATACACATATACGATAACACGAGCATTTAATCTTGAACGTGCACATATGCATGCATATGTTTGTCTGTATGTGTGTGTATCGCACCCTTAAATACTTGCACACACACACACACACACACACACACATAGAGGCGCACTCACACACATTGAATTAATAAATGAAATTGACCTGGGGTACGGACCAAAAGTTTGCACTCTGTGATGTTGATCTTATGACAAAGAGGTGATGTTGACTGACACACTAATTGGAACCGACGCCGATTTGGAGTTCCGCTCTGGTCAAATTCCCATCAAATTTTCCGTAAATCTGACAATGAAATTCACCCCATCCCTGCCGAGTGAATAAAACATATTTGACGAGAAATACAGTTTGCATCGTTCATTCTAGAACTTTTAGACTTCCAACTGGTCCTCGTTCTTTTTCTTGTACTGAATTTCATTTTCCGGTATATTTCTATAAAAATCTCTCTGTGGGTGTATGCGTGTGTGTGTGTGTGTGTGTGTGTGTGTGTGTGTGTGTGTGTGCGTGTGTGCGTGTGTGTGTATATGTGTGTGTTTTAAGCTTTGAGGTGATGGGAAACAGAGTTCCTTCGTCTATTTGAATCTGCATCTCATTTTATTACCGGTCTTCTTTCTCTTTCTTCTCTTTTTCTCTTCTGTCTGTCTGTTTGTCTCTCCTTCTCTTTGGTTATTGAAAGAGCCTTAATGTAAATCGGCAAAAACTTTATGTATATACTTATATATATAAAGACATACACACACATCTTCATCTTCCTTCTACTCTGCCCTCAAATTATTACTCTCTCTCTCTCTCTCTCTCTCACCTTCTCCTATTTCTCCCCCTCCTACCTCCTTATATCAATACACTTTCTCTTTCTATCCCCCACCATGAATCCACCCTCTTTCACCACCTTTCCTCCCTATTGCCTTTCGATCCACCCTCACACTCCAAAGCTAATAAGGTGGAGAGAGACTTATGAGGTGCCCTCATCTTATCTCGAGTGCGGCTTTTTGCCCCTGTGTTGGTGGCTTCACCTTGATTGATCATTATCTTTTACTACATTTTAATATATTTTACTCGGCCCTTTCCCCGTTTATTACATGGACACACATCCTTGCTTGATTTATGACCCTTTCCTACAACACCCTTTTGTAACGTATTGGCCCCTGTGGCTAATAAAGAAATATTATTGATGTTGTTAGGGCAGATAGCTGACTGAATTGTTACTGTGCCAGACAAAACGCTTAGCAGCACTTCGTCCGGCTCTTTATGTTCTGAGATCAAATTCTGCCTAGGCCGAGTTTCATCGTTTCGCGGTCAATAAAAAAATATGTACGAGTTGAGCATTCGGGTCGATAAAATGACTTACCCAACCCTCGTAAAATTGCTGGCCTTGTGCCATCATTTGAAACTATTGCTAATATGGATGTTTCTGGCACCGCTTCTACTGCTGCTCTTGTTGTTGTTGTTAGAAGACGAAGAAGAGGAAAATCGTGGGTCTGACAAACAATAGATTCTTGTATAACTTGCGTCAAGGAAGTGGTTGAATTTCTAAGTATTTACTTGTTAGTTGCCCAACATAAACGCACAAGTGTAGAACCCCTTCCGGTAGACATACTTTGCATACAACATATTCGTTGTTTGTTTCATAAAAAAAAAAAAACTATTAAGAACAAAATATATTCTAAATATTTGTAATTTTCTTTAATCGACACAAAAATAAGAAAATTAGACATTACAAGACAAGAAAAGAAATGTCTTACAAAAAAAAAAAACGAAATGTCTTACACAGATTAGCAGAAGGAAGATCTTCTTGATGTAATACATCGTGTAAAGAGTAAAGGAAATATTGGTTCATACAGACCTGGATTCGCTACGCTCGTCTGTTTGAAAAGGCGAAGGGTCATAGTTGAATGCTATTGATGAAATGGTTCCCTGATCAGGGCTGACTTAATAAACTACGATGCTTAACAGTATTTTGCGAAGGCCCGTGGCTAAGTGGTTAGGGCACTCGGCTCGTGATTGTGAGGTCGCAAGTTCGATTCCTGCTGGTGCGTTGTGTCCTTGAGCAAGACACTTTATTTCACCTTGTTCCAGTCCATTCATCTGGCAAAAATGAGTTGGACCTGTTTTTCAAAGGAACAGCTTTGTCACATTCAGTGTCACGCTGAATCTTCTTCAGAACTCCGTTAAGGGTACACGTGTCTATGGAGTGCTCAGCCACTTGCAGGTTAGTTTCACGAGAAGGCTGTTCCGTTGATTGGACCAACTGGAACCCTCGACATCGTAAGCGACAGAGTGCCGCTTTAAGAGATCTCACAAGTGAACTTCCCTCTGATCGAACGATCTACTGGAAACATTAGCTAGATCTTACTCACACACACCCTACATCTTAAAAAAAAAAAGGGAGCACACATTGGATGTTGTAGACCTTAATATAATACTCCTGAAAAAAATATAGTTTGTTACGCGTTGAACATCATTAATTATATGGAAAGCGTGTGTGTGAGCATGTGTGTACGTGCGCGCGTGTGTTTATATGTGCGTGTGTGTGTTTATGTGGACGCGCTCATGTGCGTGCGTGCATGCGTCTTTGTGTTTCCCCCACAACCGCTTGACAAACGATGCTGGTTTGTTTACATCCCAGTAACATAGCGATTCGGCAAAAGAGACTGATAGAATAAGTATCAGATTGAAACAAGTAAAAGATGAAAGATGTCTTCCAGTCAATGGACTGGGCCATGCTGGAGCACCGCCTCCAACGATTTACACGAACAGATCACCCCATCCAATACTGCATTTTTTAAAGACGAATTCTTATTCTTACAGCTTGTTACGTGGACGTAAACAAACCAACATCGGTTGTGAAGTTGTGGTGAGGGAGAAAGTGATAGACAGACAGACAGACACACACATATGTATTTGTGTATGCGTGTCTCTGTGTATCTACGGCAGGCTTCTTACAGTTTCTGCTCACCAAATCCACTCACAAAGCTTTTTGGTTGACCTGGCATTATAGTAGAAGACATTTTCCCACGCCGTGGAATGAACTCGGTACCATGTTGTTGAGATGCAAGCGCCTTACCATCCAGCCACGCCTACTCTCATTTATAGATATAAATTAAACCCCCCAAAGTAAAGGATGAAATAGCATTCACACACACACACACACACACACACACACACACGCATATATACACGCGCATACATTAATGCATTTGTATGTGTATGTGTTTATG
>NC_068988.1:96613850-96614864 GCF_001194135.2 Octopus bimaculoides
ATACACGCGCATACATTAATGCATTTGTATGTGTATGTGTTTATGGATGTATACGTATTTGTGTGTGTGGTGGTGGTGGTGGGTGTGAGCGTTCATCATTCCTGCTGCGTATCACATATCTAGTCACGTATCACCATCGAGCGAAAGTTTCCCAAAGTTTGTCAATCATACAACATCTGGCAACACCATTATCGCTCAATTAAACGACGTCCCTTCTTCAGGAAAGAATCATTCTTTTATTTATTTATTTATTTATTGGTCTGAAAATTAATAGTTTTTAATAACGAAACCCTCTTCATTTAATGCCAATTGTTTTGCCACCTGCATAGCTTCTGAGAATGTCACTAAGCGATACAGATGTATCATAACTGAAGCACATTCGACTAAAGGTTAAATATACACAGCAATTATTTTTTATTTGCCTTCATTTTAGATATTGCTCCCGTTTTTTGTTGATTAATTTACTCTCACATCGATCTTCTGGACAAGAATAAAATATAACAACTTGGATGGATTCACGCTTGGATGGATTTACACCTCACTGATTTTATGCATGATTGATCCTTAAGTATATCTGATTATGTTATTTCCTTTCCTGGGTCAAAAAAATTAAAATTATGTTCTGTGACAGAACTACAAGCTTCTAAAAATCTTATTTCAAACTGTCGATGTCTAAAGAGGATTACGGGAAGTGGAATGGCAGCACCAGTAGAGCACTTGACGGAATTCTTTCAAGTATTAAGCGATTATTATTATTTCTTTTATCTGTTATTCTGTATTTGATCCGGTGAGTGGGCTGCGGCCATGCTGGTGCACCGCCTTGAAGAACTGTTTGGCGAACGAATCGAATCGACCCCAGCACATATTTTTTAAAGCTTTCTACTTATCTGATCGGTGTCTTTTGCCGGACTGCTAAAGCACTGGGACGTAAACACACCAACACTGGTTGTCAAGTAATGGTGAGGGCCAGACACACACACACACACACACACACACACACACACACACACACAC
>NC_068988.1:96615997-96616545 GCF_001194135.2 Octopus bimaculoides
AAAGGGGCTGATGCAGCTTGGCACCAGTGACGTCACAACTCATTTCTGCAGCTGAGTGAACTGGAGTAACGTGAAATAAAGTGTCTTGCTCAAGAACACAACACGCAGCCCGGTCCAGGAACCGAACTCACAACCTCACGATCGTAAGCTCGACGCTCTAACCACTGAGCCCTGCACCTGCACCACTGAGCCATATATGAACCGTCTCAAGCATAACCCTAACCCTAACCCTCATACTCATGAGCTAATGAGTTCGATTCCCGGAGGGGGTTGTGTGTCGCGTTGTTGAGCAGGAAACTTTATTTCACGTTGCTCCAGTTCACTCAGCTGCAGAGATGAGTTACGACGTCACAAGTGCCAAGCTGTATCGGCCCCTTTTCCTTTCCCTTGGACAACACCAGTCGCATGGAGAGGGGAGGCTAGTATGCACGGGCGACTGCTGGCCTTCCATAAAACAACCTTGCCCGGACTTGTGACTCGGAGGGGAACTTTCTAGGTGCAATCCAAAGGTCCTATATATATATATATATATATATATATATATATAT
>NC_068988.1:96617279-96619042 GCF_001194135.2 Octopus bimaculoides
ACACACACACACACACACACACACACACACACACACACACACATATATATATATATAAACAACTGTTTGCATGTTTACGCTTCAACCAGACAGTTTCGGATGCAAAATCTGCTGATCGATGTAGAGTATGTGATAGGAGGACAACTTCTCGTATTCACCGCTCACCATCCTCATCTCGTTGGTGCACGGGATTCTGGTATACCGCTGATTCTACACGTGCTTTTTTTTTCAGCTGCTGGCTTTGCTTATTGTATTAGCGAACAAATTACTTTCTAATTGATGTATATATCTGATAACCGATCAAAAATTAAGCTCAAGAGTCCGAATGCTTCTAGCTGATGTGACGCAGTCAATCGAAACATCACTATCCCAGAATACCGTAAACCAGAAGCTGAGTCTGCTGAACACACAATCGCCGTAAGTGGGAGGAGTTATTTTCCTTTGACGTATTCTACACCGATCAGCATATTTTGCGACGGAACCTGCCTAAACCTTTCAAGAATGAATATGCAAATAATCATCTTAGATCTCGCTGTATACGGTGCAACGATTATATACATACATACCTTTTTTCTCCCTCTTCTATCTTTGCTCTTTTCAAAGAGATATTTCTCCCAGCGTTCACTATTTTCCTCTCATTCTGGTCTAACGACCCTTCATGTTTGTTTTCGTTTGGTTTCCTTGTATAACTCCACTGTCATGTTCCCAACTTTGACCCTCCATAAATCCTAAATTTTATTTTATAATTTATGGGAGCAACTGTCTTTGAAGACTCATATTGTCGTTGAATGTTCAAAATGAGTCTAGATAGACAACCGACAACTGATGATGGTCCTTTCTCTGTGTTTACTTGTCCTGTTCTTTTTTTTCTCGTTGTTTATGTATTTAACTCGTTTGTTTATGTATTTCACGTTGTTTGAACCGTTGGTGATGCCCTGTACCCATATAAGCATGTATATATATATATATATATATATATATATATATATATATATATATATATATATATATATATATATACGAAAATATGTATGTATTTATATACACTTATATATACATATATATGCAGCTTAGTGATGAGGGTGTTCGGCACCCTATCGTAAGGTCTCGAGTTCGAATCCCGGTGGTGCATTGTATCCTTGAGTCGTGGACTAAGACCCTTTTATTTCACGTTGTATGGCTACACAAAGCTCCAGTGTCAATCGCAAGCGTATATGACACGGACCCGGTAGCATCTAAGACACCAGTTGTTTCAATGCCGATTATGCAGTTGCGAGCGGTCATAAAAATCCTTTTCACCCGTCACACTCTTTAAAGCAAGGAAATATCAAGAATTTGACAGTGAAAAGAAGGAGAAGACTACACCAACGGCCAGCTGGTGCTACCTTGCAGCTGATTGAATTCAATGAAGCTACGGGAAATTACATCCCTTTCCCAAGGACGGGGTTCAGTGCACAACTCAGTTCAGGAATAGAATTCATGACTTTTAGGCTCATTAGACAGACACCCCTACCCAATCACCCACGTGCCTTAACACCCCCATACACACACATACACACACACACACACACGACTGGTTTCCACACAGTTTCCGTCTTCAAACTCACAAGACATTGGTTGGTTCGGAGTTATTGTTGCAGACACCTCCGCAAGATACCCCGCAGCGGGACTGAACCCGAAACCACGTGATTGCAAAGCGAGCTTCTTAACCACACAACCATGTATGTATGTGCGTGTGTGTGTGTGTGTGTGTGTGTGTGTGT
>NC_068988.1:96619052-96622391 GCF_001194135.2 Octopus bimaculoides
GTTTGTGTGTGTGTGTATATATGTGTGTGTGTGTGTGTGTGCGTGTCTGTGTGCGTGTCTGTGTGTCTATATATATACACATATATACATGTATATATATACGCACTTCAGTGGTGACGATCATCTGGGCGGTTTAAAACTAATCTAAGCCAACCTAAGTGGTCTATTAAGATTTCATTTCATATCGCCAGACTCTGACAGACGACCTGGCTTGTCAGTTCTATTTTAGTTCGCTTCCTGCTTGACTTAAAACTTTTATTTTGACATCATTAATAACACTTGCACACACATCGAGTTTATTTTCGTTTTCTTTTTTTGTCTTAATTTACTTTTAATAAATAAGCGAACGCAAAGTTTTTGATTATAGAGATTACAGTAACAGAATCTGATGAAAATATTCACACACGTTCTCATACTGTTTTATGGCTTCCAATGTTCGCTGCGCAGAGAGGCTGGGGAATCATCACCTGTGAGGCTCTTTTTGTCAACTATATCGTTCTTAGTAAATATTTAGTCTTGTCATTAGTTCATCGAATCCTGTTAATCGAATGGTTAAGTTACCTGTTTGATATATTGAGGCGTAACTTGATACGAACAGACATGTACTTACACACACAAACATCCACAAACACAAACATCCACACACACATAAACGCATATATATATATATATATATATATATATATATATAAGCGGAGTTGTTTCTGTGTTCGAATGCAACTATGTAAGAATGTAAATTGAGTGTTACCAATTTTAGCATTTTACCAAATAAATACACAATGTGGAAAGTCGATGAAACAGTTGCATCTTGGAGGCATTGAGAAAATACATCAGAAGACGATATTATAACAAACATCTTAATTCATTTGCGTTGCAATGCGAGTAGACAATTGTTGTATGTAGGACTGAAGGCAGGCCGTTGGACTTACTATTACACATGTGTAGTAGCATACCGCGATAAAGGTAACAAGAAGTTTAAACAGACAGGTTCCGTCCACAGAGAATAAAGGGATTTGCTGTGCGAGCTTAATCCCGAAGTTGACAGCATTAAGTCGGTGAAATAACACAGCTGTTCATGCTGAAGTAATACCGTCAGGGGTAATGTCCTTTCGAAGTCCCACTGAAAATAGTTGTACTCTTGTCGAAGTCTTCTGCTAACTTCCTTTCTTGGCGGATGACGCTGTATTTATAGCTACGCGACCAACTCCGATTGACTGCAGCTGTCAAAGCACAACTGTGCTAATCCGCGACTCACTACTTATCTTTATGCATGTATATGTGTCAATGCTGAAAGGAAATAATTCTCTTGATTAAAATAAATTATTTTATGTCTAAAGGGTTCGTAAATCCTTTCGTCGATTTACTCCTTACCCGTCTCCAGTAATTCTCAATCGTCAAATTGTTATGAAATCCAATTGTTTTCCAGACACATGGAAGCTTATGGCCTTTTAAACTAAGAATAAAACGAGGAGACTGGCAGAGAGGGCTCTCCATAGATCTCCCCACTGACTGATGTCCCAGTGCATGGTGTCCGAGGAATACAAGAAATGCTGTGAAAGATATTCGTTTCGATATTGTCCTTTGGCTTGTCATCACATTTTGCTGGGTGCAGCTGCAAAAACATTTAGGTCCTTATGATGGATGATGGCCACAATTCTCTACCCAAGTCATACTGCCATGTGGAAAGGCATAAACAGTTAAAAGACGGGTGCTCCACGAAAAGAAGACCCAGTTGCTATACGCGTAGTAGTGCAGACCGTCTGAAAAAATTCCGTCAATATCAAGCAGGATAGCGTAGTATCCCTTTCTAGACGATAGTCTCTAACCTCTGTACGAGTGGGCTGCCCTCACATATATCTATTTCGGTTTTAAGTATTGAATATTAAACTTGTTTTAATATATCGTGTTACATATTAGATGTCTCTCCTGTTAATAATAATAATAATAATAATAATGATAATAATAATAATAATTATTATTATTTTAGGTATACGTACTTTTAGGTATTATTTTGTTTGTTTCACGTCTTTGATATCAGACACGAGCTTCACGTACTAAAAATATAAAAAGTAATAAAAATTACAAAAAAATATTCAGAGAAAGGTGGAAGGAAGAATAAAAAAAAACAAAAACATAGAATGACACAAGCAAAAACTTGTATATACAGGCACATATAACTTGTGCACATACGCACTTACACGCATACGCACGCTTATAAACACACACACACACACACGCACACATTTTCAAGTGTTTTGCAGCCAATTATTTCGATGTTCCTATCATCTTCTCATTAATCCTAATGTCCTCACTTCAAACTGCCATTTCCTCTCACTCGCTCTCTACGTCGTTACCGCCAAGTTCCTTACTTTACAGTTAATTTCCTCAAATGCTACTTCCTCCCATAGTGGCGCTTTATGCTTGCATATCTATACATACATATATACATATGTGTATATATATACATACACACTCACACACAAATATACATAGAAAAGTATATATGAGTGTATGTGAATGTAGGCGCGAGTTATTCTTTCTATTTTCAGTCAACAAGATCCTCTTTCCTCTTTCCTCTTGTCTGCTTGCCGCCATATTTAATTGATATGATTTATATGAAAATAGAAATATAAAAATGAAAAAAAAAAAAAAAAATTTTGTTTATTAGCTTCACGAACAAACATGAGAAACTCTTTGCAATTTCATTTTGCAATGCAATATCATGTAATAGCCAATCGTTCATGCCATTTAAATATGCAGCTACGTATGTATGTATGTATGCATGTATGTATGTATGTATGCGTATATGTATGTATATTTCTAAGGGATCCTAACCTAATATTTACACGCTAATGATTGTGACCTTCTGTACCCCGAGATTTATTGTTCCAAAATAAAAATTATTTCACGTTCACTCGAAGGTTTCAAAATTCTTATGATGTCAACGATACATACATATATTTATGCATACATACATACTTACATACATATATATTTTATACACACACAAACACGCACATACACTCATGTATACATACATACATACATACATACATACATACATACATACAATCATTCGCCATGATTGATCATTAGCCACTGAACCATTTTTTAAATTCTCTCTCTGCTTATTTCTGTGTTCTTTCTGTCGAAGAGCATAGGCTCGAAACGTAAAAGACTTTCTCACTTCCCGAGCGTTAAACTAATGCATGTTTGTTGTTTACACATCCATCTTCGTCTTTTGTTTTTTTTTTGTAAATTCCAGCTACATACATACATACATACACACATACATACATACATGCATATATATATATATGTATATATATATATATATGT
>NC_068988.1:96622890-96623712 GCF_001194135.2 Octopus bimaculoides
ATCTGTAATGACAATGTATTGAAAAAGATTTTTTAAAAGTTTTAAATTTATGTCTTACGATTCTTTTCTGTTCAGTAAATCAAAGGATATAAACATTATGTGCGATAGCTTTCCTCGTCGTTAAGGCTTTCGTCATTGCTTATTATTGTTGGACGGCCCAAAAGGGATTTCAAGAATATCAAAATCCCTGAAAGTTCTCTCGCAAGGGATTTCAAAAGTGTCGATATTAGTGTGGGGTCTTTCTCAATGAATGTTGTCAGCACTTACCGTAATGAGATGCTTGATGGTGATGTGTGAGTATATGTCAAGAAATATGCATCTGCAGATGAAGCTGTCTTCACATGACGAACGTAAGCGACATATTGAAGTGTTTCACAATGTAGAGAAGAAAAATATTCCGTTGTGCCGCCTCTTTCCGGACAGAATGGAGCACTGTGGCATTGAACAACATGTTATAGTCATTTATTCAGCTATATTTAGAAGAAAAGTCTTGGAGACAAGTGCTAAATTTGTTTAGATGTCGTAGAGTTGTCGATATATGTATAACCACGAAGTTACGGGGACGTAAACACACCAGCATCGGTTGTCAAGCGATGTTGGGGGGACAAACACAGACACACAAACATATACACACACATACATATATATATATAGATACATACGACAAGCTTCTTTCAGTTTCCGTCTACCAAATCCACTCACAAGGCTTTGGTCGGCCTGAGGCTATAGTACAAGACACTTGCCGAAGGTGC
The DNA here is from genome assembly GCF_001194135.2 of Octopus bimaculoides. Taxonomy (NCBI): domain Eukaryota; kingdom Metazoa; phylum Mollusca; class Cephalopoda; order Octopoda; family Octopodidae; genus Octopus; species Octopus bimaculoides. The sequence continues at coordinate 96,623,643 of NC_068988.1, forward strand.
CACGTAGTGGGAATGAACCCGGAACCATGTGGTTGGTAAGCAAGCTACTTACCATGCATATATATATATA
>NC_068988.1:96623848-96626388 GCF_001194135.2 Octopus bimaculoides
ACATATACATATACATATCTACACACACATATAGACATACGTATATACACACATTAATATCTGCATACACATGGATTTATATGTGTATCTGTATGTTTGTGCATAGTGCGTTTGCATGTGTGCATATATGCGAGTGTGTGTGTGTGTGTGTGTGTGTGTGTGTGCGTGTGCGCGCGCATACTGGCCCCACCACGTTAATTGAAGCCGAAAAGAGTGTGGGGTATCCTTTACTACTTCTACCTCAACCCATTCCTCTTCCTATCAACTCCGTTCACGATGGCCAACGAACGAGAGAGAAACGTCAAGGAAAATCTCGTTAGAAGGATGTCAACAACTCTATTACTTTACAGTGGACCGGCTGAAATAACTTGTTAGTGACAATAACCGTATCGAATTTCGGCGCAGTGAATACGACACCCTTACTTTATTAACAACCGTTTAGGTGGCAAGCAGTAGGTTAATAGACAGATAACTAGCAGTCTAACTTGTCTTTGTACTACCGCCCAAGCATTGTGTGTTCGTGTTGCTGTTAATGTTTGTTGTTTGTGGAATATACTAATTGCCAGCCATCCATCCTTTGTAACAGCTCTATTAACAACAAAGTATCTTTCCTTAGCGTTTCCTTTTAAGAAGAAGAAGCAACGGGAGTGAGTGTTTATTTTCTTTGGATTTAAACTAATCACTACAAGGTAAAGAAAACACTCGTTCATTAAACATCAGTCCCACTTCCTGCACCAGTCAATTGTTACATTATTACAGAATAACATCTCTGGTGCCAGTGGGGGAAACAAATCAAGAATTGACCCAATAGATTGAGTCTTCACCATTGATACGATGCTGCTTGTGACAAAACTCGAACCATTTGGGTTCCACAGAATAGAATCATGAATTCTTGGTGTTATTTTGACACCGAATAATTCATTAAATTTTGATTGACAATGATGTGTTGTGGCTTTCATGTTTTGTTTATTGGTTAAGCCGGAGGAAGAAGAATTGTGCTCATAACGTTTTTCCGACATCGTTGGGAGGAAAGAGCCTCCAGAACAAACCTCCAAGGATCTGCAGACAATCTTAAACTGGGTGATGGTCATATCACACACTTAAAAGCAGATACACTCAACGGTCTTCCACCCAGGTGGCTATTGCAGAAAAAAACTTTACAAAGATTTGAACCAGCATAAATTAACTGCAAAATACGTGTTACGAAGCAAACTTCTCCACACAGCCATTTCAATGTCGAAAGGGAAAGGAAACGGTTTTTAACTCGGGAAATAAATTTACTTGTATTCGAATCTGTTGATTAACATCACTCACCTTATATATCTTTGCTACTCTAGGCACAAGGCCTGAAATTGGCGGGGAGAGGGATAGTCGATTACGCAGCTGGTACTTAATTTATTGACCCCGAAAGGATGAAAGGCAAAGTCGACCTCGGTGGAATTTGAACTCAGAACGTAAAGACAGATGAAATACCGCTAAGCATTTCGCCCCTCGTGCTAACGTTTCTGCCACCTCGCCGCCTTACTGACCTTATATATCAAATATTCCATGATGCAATCCTGGTTCATTTTTGGTATTTTTCGGTAATGGTGTTGTCTTTTCCCCTGGAGTTTACTTCGTCTGTTTCCGGATCTGTTTGGCGATAGAATCATTATTAGGTTTTTGTTTCTGGTGTTGTCCAAATAGGTCAACAGTACCAAATAGGCCAATAGTACCAAATAAGTCAGCACAATTTAAATCAGTTCATTCCCTTGTTGACGCTTTGACGTCGCTATTTTTTTGTCATTTCACTGTTCGGCGTCCCTTGGAGATGCTTCTTAAAGACACCTCTTAATCACCGGTGCAATGATCTGGCAGACTGATATCAAAGCCAGTATTAACGACGATGCTACTTTCTTTCCAAGAGGCTTACGTGACTGATCTGAACAACTTTCAACAAGTAATGGACGCCAGGTGAGAGAACCATATCACGAAAAGAAGAAAAAGGAAAAAGAAGTGATGTACTATATTGATAAAATATCACTTTGATAATAAATGAATTCAGAATGATATACAGAGACTGTATTTATCAGGAGCTGGCGAAGGGGGCTGTCCATCTCGTAGAAGCGTCCTTTAGGAGTAAAGTGTTGATTTATCTGAGTGTTGTCAACCATCAGCTATAAACCTGGTCTGTGTCCAGGCGCCGGACGCCATTATCTAAACTATACTTTACAGAAGACTTAAGGCGTTCAGACGAATGGCGGCTAAACAAATGGATGAGAGATTATTGCGATAACGTTTGGAGTGTTTTTGATGAAATGTTAGAACTTATAGACAGCAGACAAAAATCAAATTGTCACAAGCGCCCAGTCGTACATTCATACATGCACACGTACACACTGGCACGCTCTCCAATTTCGAATATTTACGCATATTCTTGCGTCTAAAAATGGAAGTATTTATAATTTATGTTTTCACATTCGCGAAGGTGCACATGAAACAAACCGCTTATACATGCATATACATGCATATATATATATATATGAATATATATATATATA
>NC_068988.1:96630187-96633912 GCF_001194135.2 Octopus bimaculoides
AAAAAAAAAAAAAAGAAAAAAAAAAAGAAAAAAGAAAATCTCTGAAACAAGATTCTTTTATTTCTTTTCTCTTTCACTCTTTATTTCTCGCTCGCTTCTTCTTTCTGTCTCTCATTCCTTCTTTCACTCTCTCTACATCTCTATGTTTCCTCTCGTACCCTACCCCTTATTTTTAGGTAGATACGCCCCTACCATGATGTATTCTTCCTTCTTGAAGTAGGTAAAACCGATTGAAATGTAATGTTCTTGAGGCTGCAGCCTAAAGATCACCGGATTACAAAATCAGTGGAGCATCGGTTAAAATACCTGGAAGCAATTAGTAACGCGTCTCTACGTTCAAGTCCCACTGGCGTCGACTTTGCTTCTGTCCTTTTGGACAGCGATTCTGAAGTAGCGCGTCACTGGGGGAATATCAAGGTGCGTCACAGTTTTTTCAAAAATATAATTTAAACCTTAAAATACCTTTTATCTGTTACTTGTCGCAGTCTGCGGCCATACTGGGGCATCACCTAGAGGAATCATTAGTCGAATGAATCGACTCCATTACTTCTTTTGTTAAAGCCTGGCAGTTATTCTGTCGTGTCTTTGGCCGAACCGCTAAGTCACAGGAACGTAAACAAAACCAACGCCGGATGTCTGGCAACAGAGGTCTGCACCATGCCACACAAGCAGGAGAACCCAGTCATGGTTGCCAGACAATTTCTGCGACCACATCACCCCTATCCCTGGCCACCTAACTCCCCAGACTGCAACTCTGTTGATTTTTGTGTGGGGCACAGTTTGTAATCCTATCGATTATTATGGTTGCGGTTGAGAAAGACACCAACTGCTCTGCCTGCAACATCATGGTCGATCTGGTGGCCAAGGTCAAGTAGGCATTCGAAGATCTTGCTAGGGACTCGGTGAGGAGCTGAGAAGCCGTCTTGGGGCCGTGGAGGGCGACTACTTTGTATAAATTGGTGTCTCGCAGCCATAATCTTGTCGATTTCTTTTTTCATTTTTGAAAATGCTTTATTTTAGGATGAGATAGTGTGTTTTCTTTTTCTTTTACGCAAACTGTCAAATTTATATATATAATATACACACACACACGCGCGCACACACATACACACACACATATCCGTGTATGTGTGTGCATTGGGTATTGTAGATTCTATACAAATGGTGTTTAATGTGTGAATAAAGTAATAAAAAAAGTATTAAAGAAAACTACAAAAGAATAATTTCCAAAAGACGGCGACGGAGTTGGCGTGATTGGTGTTGGTCGGGGTGGTTGGTCGTATGTGGAATCCCCCTTGGATTTATGCTTGCAATGGCAAAACGAATATTCACTCTGGGACAATTCAATCGAATTTTCGTGTAGAATATATTTCTACTTAGTAACCTAATGAAGAACAATGTTGTCCCTTGAATCAGAACACACAGCATTCTGGTGGATTTCAGTCGAGGAAATTATAGCACTTGAAGCTTTTGAAGAAGAAATAAATAGCATGACGCAATGACACCGGGTGGTGCGCTTAAAAGCAGTTTTTCGTGGCATCGAAGCGTATAACCACTTCTAACCGCAACGGTTTCACTTCAAACACTTTACTGAAAATTTAGAAGCAAGTAATACAAAGCCATTAGTTTAACGACAGCTCAAACTAGCAACTCTTAGTTTGAGCTGTTATTTAAGGATGATTATCATATAATGATGTTGTGAAGTTGAACGATGATGATGTGCAGTGAAGGAAAGAAATATTTTATATAAATACAAGCTGTTTTATTTTAAAGAGAAATAATATTCAGCTTAAGGTATTAACCAACCAACAGCTCCATTAGCAGACCGAAATCACTTATAGGGGTCATCAGAAGTTACCAGGGTACATTTTCCTCTTTATTGTTTAATGTACAGGATGCAAAAGAGTATTTGAGGACACTTAGTTACCAGTATATTCTTCTCTTCAAATCATTTCAAAGATTTTTATTTGTTTTTTTCAGAATCTCCATGCCAGAAAAATGCCAGCACAAGGAATGCCAAAACATGCAGTCATCGTTGCCATATGCGCAAAAGACAGTCATTTTGAAATTGCCAATTTTTTATATCTTGCAAGATCTTTTCTAATTAAAGTTCGAATAGAAATGAAAGCCTTTGGTCGGATTGTTTCGATTATGTCAAAGAGAATAAAAACATTCAAAACGTTCGCACAAGAATACTGCAATTCAATGGATCCAAAAATGTATCGATGAGGAATCTGGAAATTCAATAAAAGCCATCGCCAAAGAACATTTAGATGCCGAGGTGGACAATCAGAACTGGGTTGCACGAGGGAATTCGATGCAAGACCGAGGAGAATCCAACTTCTGCAAAGACGCAGAGAAAACTGTTTGGTCCGTGTTAATCAGTTACCTAACCCTAACCCTAACCCTAACCCTAACAAAGTTAGAAAAACTCGATGACCCTGGTATGCTTCAGTTCTTCTTGGATGAGAAGACAAACGCCTAACAGGAGAAATGACAGGTGCTATGCACAGGTCCTTCTGATATCCCCAGAGTGATACACACAATGTTCCAGCAGCTGTGGTTGTTTTAAGGGTTTTAAGGGTGGTGCGTAACGAACGCTATGTCACCCCACCTCACATCTTTTCATAGAGTCTTAGAGATTAATGCTGCTGGAAACAGTTTTTAAGCCCTGGATGGATGATGTGAGCAGTGTAAGGCCATATATATTTCAACAAGACTCAACACCTTCTCACAAAACCCACGTAACCCAAATGTGGGTGTTACACGGATCAATACGCACATATATGTACACACACATACATACATACATGCATACATACACGCATACATACGTACATATATATCATGAACTAACTGTTACTTTCTCAGATGCAGCACAGAATTTTGTCAGTGAACAGGTCGCGGTCTCAAAGCGACGAAAATATTTTGACACAAATTAAATTTAAATGTTGAAGTGAATCTAACGGTTTTTGTGTGTTATTTTAAATGGCTTATAAACACCTTCCACGCTGCAATTTCTGTTTTTATTTTCATATTTTCAGATTAGCTTACATTCAGTCTTGAATTTTACACATGTTTAACGTATAAGCGCATCACGAGTTTTAATCGTTAGAATTTATGATATTGACGAAATCAGAGGAAGGGTAACGTGAACTGAGTAGGGGTTAGGGTTAGGGTTCAGGCTGCCTCCAGAATTGATTTCAGAATACCAGAAGGTAACTTGAAATAACTTGAAACCTTTAAACCAGGTGACCGAGTAAATTACACCACAAAAGAGGTAAACGACAACAACCTTTTAGAAAAGTGCAGTTTGTTAGTGTTATATGACGACGATATCATTGTTGTTTAGTCGTAATTGAATAGATTAATGATGAAAGGTGTTTCATCTATCGCCCTCCAAACTCCTTTTTAGAAATATTGTTTTATGTATTTTCTTTGCGAGACTCCGTTTGTTTGAGACAGGAGGGTGTAATTTAGAAAAGATCTGGTTTCTTATTTTAGTCGGTCGAGCGACCGAATCGAGTGAGCCCTCACCAGCACGTCACAACACAATATTGTTATTAACAGTGTATTTAAATTGGATTACAATCGTGTGAAATTTAGAAACGTTTTAGATTTCAGTTGGCGAACAAATGAATATATTAATATTTACAATGATATCATTTATTATCCCTCGAGAGGAACACACAGACAAAAGTGTATATGTGTCTATGTATGTATAT
>NC_068988.1:96633989-96637567 GCF_001194135.2 Octopus bimaculoides
TATATATATATATATATATATATATATATGTGCGAGTGTGTGTGTGTATAAATATGTACATACATATACATACAGATAAATATACATTTCATGTGTAAATATCTATATAGTAAATTTATGCCTGTATATGAATATGTGTGTGTGTGTAACCTTATGCGTGTGGGTGTGTGGGCGTGTGTTCATGTGTATATATGTGCATATATGTGTATGTATGTAGAACATATATACATTGTAACATACATCATACATGTATGCATGCATACACATCCCAAAGACGACGACGACGATGACGACGAAGATGATAATTAAATTCAGTCATTTCCTCGTGCGATCATGTTGATCTAAAATGGCTGCCTATGAAATCGACTCTCTATTGAATACCCATTTGGATTGAAAAATAATAAGTCTTTGGGATTTAATTCTTAAGGAACGCTAATTTATTATTATTTTTTTTTGTCTTGTTAAGTGTGTCGGGTTGATGGCTGTGATCAATGTACATAGGAAATACAAGTCAGATATTGTTATTTATATTTCATTAAAATAATGTCAATGTATATGTAATCAACCATATTACATGAGGTTAAGTATAAGGGTAGGAGACTTTTGCCACTTGAATGGTGGTCATACAGGTTTCTTCATATTCTATTACGACGTACGTAACATGAGACTTGTTAATTTATTAGTTCCGATTTAAATATTTGTTTTTTATTGTTGTCTTATACCGACTTTGGCTTTCTTTATTTTAAAGTCAGCTAATCTTTTTTTTATTTTTTCAATTATTTTCCTCTCTCTATGTTGCAACGGAAAATAAATTTATATGAAAAGGAAGTGTGGACAATTAATTTACACAAATAATTTACCTCAGGGAAGAGATTCACACAGAGAAACATACGCTTAAAGACTAATATAGGAATCATATTGTATTCTCTCTCCTTTACCTCTTTGAGTTTCGCCTGAACGAACACGCAACAAGACCAGTTAAGTGGATAATTAAAAAGGGTTTTTAAAAATGATTTTAAAACCACTTTCTGGTTAAATATAAAAGTACCTTAGATCTCCTACGTGGTTTCTACACCATTATTTGTCCCTTTATAAACGAATTTAAAAATGATTTAACGGCATATCAATTACAGACAAATGTTCGCTCGGTTTTCGGTTCGTGCTTACATTATTATATGTAACTGGTTTATTGCTCAACTACTTTCGTTTTTCATTTTCTCTCTTACCTATCCTTATCAGGTATAGAAAGTATAAAGCCTAAATGTCGTTAGTGTTCTGCAACACAAACCAACTCCTTCATAGCTACACTGATCTTGTAGCTATGAACATCTTGTCTTCGTTTTTGTTATAGAATTGACTTCGTATATTTGTTCGTTATTTTAAATCAGTTGCGAACAATTTAAAAGAGTTATTAATATTGACGTATCAAGAAAGTACACTTAAGAGCTAGTTTTAGCCGCCAAACTGTCAAGCGAATCTCGCACCCCTGAAAAACTACTGAAGCAATGCAATCCCACCATTTACACATTTCCTGTCTTTAGTGTGACAACAGAAATTCACGAGAATACTGAACAACTCATTGCGCTCACAAGAAACGCTTTCATATTAGGGTGGTCCGATTGATCCTCAGGACCAACAGAAAAAAGGGGGTGGGTGAGAGTACTGGGGGTGCTGGATTAACGGGCTGCACCTGTAAATCAACCATACAAGTAATTTCAAATTCGTTTGTATTTTGTGTGTCCCTCTTTCACACAAAGGGCGAAAACACTTACCTGTCCTCGAATCTTATCTTTAAGTTTTAATCTTTTTCAGATTAAAACCGTTGCTAAGTGTAATCTACCACCCGGTTTAGTACCCTTATCGGAGCCTTCGATGTCGTTACAGGAGAACATTCACTTACAAGCGTTCAGGTCAATTCGCCGACTCGTAGCTCATCACATATGATCTTAGCTATCTACCAACTTAGAGGAATCGTATCGGTGTTCTTTGCTAAGAACCTGCAGTTGTAGGAACATATGGCTTTTTATCCGACTGCTTGGCTATCTTCGGGCAAATGAGATTCTTTGCGGTCACAAGATTCGTATGCGAAAGAAAGAAGCTTGTGAAGTTCGAACTTGTATCTTCGCATTTACACCTTGGTATGATGCCCAACATTCTGAAGGCAGTCAATGGGATTTCACTCTCCATATTAGCAGCTCTTTAACAACTTGAATTTTATATTGTCAGATCACTTCACCTGTCTGCCTGTCACAAGCAAATACCTGTCCTGACATGATAGTTGCGATGTCCCCGCCGTTCCCTTCAAACCAGAATCACTGCCCCCCTCCCAACTGCTCCTTACTCCAGTGGTTCTCATACTAGAAAAGACCAAACTCCCCCACCCTTCTTAAAAGGTGAAATTTTTCTGCCTTTTTCATTGTTTATGAGAAGAAAAAAGAACTTTTATATCAACATAATTCTTTCTTTGGCATAATATTGGACAAGATTTAACGGATCTGCAATGTATTAAGCATGACACAGCCATGGCTGTGTGGTTAAGGAGCTCGCTTTACAATCACGTGGTTTCGGGTTCAGTCGCACTGCGCGGCATCTTGGGCAGGTATCTGCTACTATAATCCCAGCCAATCAATGCTTTGTGAGTGAATTTGGGAGACAGAAACTATGTGGAAAGCCATCTTATATCTATCTATCTATCTATCTATCTATCTATCTATCTTATGTGAGCCTATATTTGTGTTTGACCCTCGCCATCGCCTGACAACCGGTGTTGGTTTGTTCACAACACCGTATCTCAACGGCTCAGCAAAAGAGTCCGATAGACTAGTATCAGACTTTAAAATATCGAATTGCTTGGCTTCAAAGCAGAGCCCTTGCAACCCTGCAGTCCAGTGACTGGAACAAGTAAAAAATAAAAAAAGGCAATTTGACCGCTTTCTTACTGTCTCCTATGAAAAGCCCTGTCTTACTTTAGCCCCGAACAGTACTCCACTCCTCAAAGCCAACTCTTGCACTCACCAAATTGTTCGATCTTTCATTTTCCTCAGCGACACATATCTGCGCGCATTGATATGAAATGATATGTGTACTATTTCATTTTCATTTCATGCAGAGGCACAAGGACTGAGGCTTATGGGACGGATGTAGGAATTAAATCACTGAACGTCTGTTCTTTGAATGTAAATAGTGCGTAGTGATGTTGAAATCTGGGGATAAACAATACAAAAGCTTGGCGTAATTTGATCGTACCACAGGCACAGAATGCTGTCAAACCGAGGCGACTGAGTGAAGAAAAATATTATTATACCAACTTAGTCTGGTGTGCAAGTGCAAATGTGGACGTGTGTATGTATGGCTCCATGTCTGGATGTGTAGATGTGTGTGTGTTTTCTCTTTCGGAGAGTCTGGCGCATGTATGAAGTAGCTTAAAACAATTGTGCCATGCACACACATATACACACACACAAACGCACAGTATATGTGTACACATATATATATATATATATGTGTGTATGTGTGTGTATATATATATATATATATATATATAGATAGATAGATAGATAGATATACTTATGCGTGTG
>NC_068988.1:96637577-96650077 GCF_001194135.2 Octopus bimaculoides
GTGCGTGTGACTTCATATATAACGTATAAGTATATATATGATTGTGTGTGGTGGGTGTATAGTGTATAGTGAATATATGGATATGTTCTGATATTCTTTCCCAAGTTTCTTCATTCGACTACAGCCATGCTGGGTGGCGGCTTTCAGAAATGCTTAATCGATCACAGCCACTCCACCCCAATTCTTCATTCATCAGTTTTATATTTTATCGATTTGTCGTCATTTTAACCAAATAGCCATGTTTGTTTTAAGTCGCGGTACACACACACACGCACACAATCTTTATCACGCACTTACGACCGTCATCGAGGTCGTCGTAGTCGCTATGTTCGTTGCCGTAGTCGTCGTCGTCGTCGTCGTCGTCGTCGTCCTCCTCCTCCTCCTCCTCCTCCTCATCATCATCATCATCATCAGCACCACCACCACAACCACCACCACCACCACCATCATCATCATCATCATCATCATCATCGTCATCGTCATCATCATCATCATCATCATCATCATCATCATCATCATCATCATCATCATCATCACTTTTCCGTGAGCGTGCCACTTCTGACGCTCTGGTGTCAGCAATGACTACTGGTCCATCCGAAAGATGCGGAAGGGCTGATGTTCCCAAATTAGGAATGTCTTTAACTGCTTTTTCCTCGCTCGGTTTTAACGGGTTTTTGAACACCAAACACCGCTCAGAACATACTGACCATCCTAAGGCTGTAATAGAAGGTAGTTGCCCGATATGCTGTGCCAAGGGTACGAACCAAGAACCACGTGCTTTTCAAGGCACTGACCTCCTTAACTACACAGCCATGCCTGGACTTATATATCATAAAGTGCAACAATGAATTCATTGCCTGAATACAAGAGTTGTAAGTTTTCCATTAGCTAACCATCGATGCTTCTCTTTGCCACAACTTGTAATGATACACTCAGATCTGCCGGTCAATTGACCTCTGCAATACGTTTTCCTGTCTCATAAAATAATCTCATGTCTGCCCTACAGGCACCGGATTGATGTTTCTATTGGAATGGTCCACCAATATTCATTACTTCTCTTGTGGGCTTTTGTGTTTCCACCGGGACAATCATTTCTTAGGATAATATTGCAAAAAGGTTTAGTAAGAATACCTTACAACATTCTTGAACAGTTGCTGCTGTTGAGGCGGGTGATATCTTCCACACTTGTATGTTGACATTTTGTATCCCATTGTGGAGATCTTCAGGTATCCTTATGTAGTTTGAATAAAAGAAGAGCCTCCTTCTAGCCAGAATGCGTATCTATGACAGGCTCGGGTGAGGCTACTCTTCTTTGCAGTGGTGTTGGTACCGTATACCTTGCGGGATATGAACCGATGCTAACTTGTTGCTGATCTGCTGATAATGTCTACCCACAATTTCCCTCTGAAGCAGGTCAGGGCTGGTATTCTTGCTTGGACCCTACTGAACAGCTGTACACTGAGAATACCCAGTCACGAGTTCTTGACTCAGAATATTACGAGAAAAATGATACGATATGAAGCGGTCGGGAGGCTGCGGGTTATGTTACAGAATGTAGAACAATAGTATAAGTCGTGTATGCGTGCTTGTACGTTTGAGTGTGTGTGTGTGTGTTTGTGTGTGTGTGTGTGTGTGTGTGTGTGTGTGTGTGTGTGTGTGTATGTGTGTGTGTGTGAGACTATGCGTACGCGTCCATGACATTAGCTTGTGGAGTCGCACGTTCTTGTCTACTCGAATCTGCTAGAAATGTGCACTTGCATGAATGCAGTTAACTGCATGTGTTCCTGTGTGAGAAGCCGTGCGGATGTAGTTGTTCCCATCAATTCGTGTGTGAGTGTGTGAGCGAGTGTCTATATGTCTTTGTAAGCCTATCAGTATGCCTGCGTCCTTGCGTGTCTTTCGGTATATCTATGTATGCGTCTGTCTGCATGTCTATACGTCTGTGCAGCTATGTATGCGCGTGTACACACACACACACACACACACACACACACACACACACACATATATATATATATAGATGGATGTGTGCATTTATATGTAAGAGTACATACGTCTTTGTATATATGAATATCTGTATGCGCATCTGTATGCGCCTGTCTCACAACTCCAATTCTTTACTCCGCATCAGTACATCTGAGTATGTTTCTATCCATGAATATGTTTAGCCGTCTCATTATGTCTTTGCTTTTTGTTTTTATTATTTTTGTAACTGTTCCACTTTGTAAGTACGGTGATCCTTCGACTATCGCGGGTGTTACGTTCCGAAACCCCACCCGCGATAAATGAAAATCCGCGAATATACATATTATTATCATCATCAACATTATTGTGATTATTGCTGTTGTTATCATTATTATTAATTATAACAACACCAAGAACGTCGCAACCCAGAGTACTTCGTGCAGCTTTTAATATATGAACAGAATATTTCTTATGCTTCAGGCAGTAAACAAAAAAATAGTGTGTCGGAGAATTAGCCAGTACACATGAATATATCATATCTGTAAATCTATCTTTCAATTTTACGTCTGCTTTCGAAAACAAACTGAAAAGTCTCCACAGTTTGAATGCTGACAAACAAGAACGAATTATATGTTTTATTTTTATTATTATGTTTTTCCTAAAAAAATTTGTTTTGAAAAGAAAGAAACAGTCAAAAATAAATTAAAAATTAGAAATGAAAGAAAAAAAACGAATGTTTTGCCTTGAAACGGAAAGACAGAGTAAATCTTGTGATTTCATTAAGTTTAAGTCGTTGTTCAACTAATTTAATTTCTTTTTACAACTCTATACAGTTATGGCAATAATATGAACTGCACAAAAACTACGTATAAAGCATGAATGTTTCCTTAAAATGTAATTATACTTGAACTGTACCGAAGAAACCGGTGAGGCTGAAACTTGTATACAAATGCAAAAATAGGTTGAGGAAATTTCCTTATTTCCTCATATTGGCTCCAAATTTTGGAACAACGCCAGTAATTTGGGGGAAGGAGAATTAATCGATCACACCGCCCCGGTGCTGTACTGGTATTTATTTTATTGACCTTGAAACGATAAAAGGAAAAGTCGACTCCGGAAGAATTTGAACTCAGAACGTCAAAACCAAAGGAAATGCTACTAATTATTTTTGGTCGACGGGTGAACGATTCTCTACCCGTTCGCCATCTTTCCTTCTTTGATAAAACTCAGCAAATGATGCGAATGTTCATAGAATTAAGGAAAAGAAACCAACGTCACCCACCTCACCTCTATCTTTCAGTCTCATTCTATTCTACTCTCCTGTGGTTATTTCTTGGAATACACTTTGTTGGTGTAGTTCTCATCCTTGGACCAACGGATTCATAGCACTCGACAAATGCAGTACTGGTGGCCCATGAGCTGAGTTCAAAATCACAAAGGGCCATAATGTAGCATTTATGGTCTCATATCAGTGTTCAGTCAAACACGTCTTTGGATTGAGTATGAAACTGGCAAAACGAAAGTTGTCAAATTTGGCGAGCTTGGAAGAATCGTTAGCAGGCCGGACAAAATGCTTAGCAGCATTTCTTCCGGCTTTACGTTCTGACTTTGAATTTCGCCGAGGTCAGCCTTACTTTTTATCCCTGCTGAATACTGGGGTTAATGTAATCGACTGACCCCTCCCCCCATCAACTTTCAACCCCCCGCCCCATGCCTATTGTAAAAAAAAAGAATTTCTAAAATTAGACAGACTTTTGAGAAGCCTTGGAACTACTGAGAAAATTCATTTGAATAAAAAACTTCCTTGCAGAGATTGTAAGAGATTTCTGTGATTCACTATAAATGGGATCTTCATCTCTTTCGGAACCAAGATTTTAAAGCGCGTTGAATATGATCGCTATTGTCTTCGGAGCAAAATCAGGGTCAGCGGTGAATTCACCGTCGGTTCCGAAGGAGACAAGGAGTAAAAGAGAAATATTCTTCGCTTTCCAATCGTGTTTCCAGATTCGATTATACAGCTTGGTTCTTGCGGCAGCGGTTTTCTATTTTAACGTTAGGTTTCGCAAAAGCTTATGGGGTAGAGTAGTGGAATGGAGCCAGGAACCAAATGGTTACGATTCAATTCTTCTAACTGCTTTGCCATGCATGCATTTATGTATGTATTTGTGTATGTATGTATGTATGTATGTATGTATGTATGTATGTATGTATGTTTGTATGTATGTATGCATGTATTCCTTCAAGCACATCCTCTCTTGCACATTACATACATGCATACGTATATATATATATATATATATATATATATATATATATATATATATATATATATATATATATATATATATATACACACATACAAACACACACACACATGTATGCATGTATGTATGTATGTATGTATGCATAATGTAGAAGTATTTATATCCTTTCTTTTTCTCGGTTGTGTTTACCAACCCGTTTCAGTACAATACATCCAGTGTTTTTGCTGGCGATTTATAGGAAAGAAGAAAGTCACATGTCACATGTGTTATCAAATTCTTGCAAGCCTTTCATAAATAATTAGCATTATTTCTGAAATATAATTTTCAATTTGCTTTCTATATTTTCATTTCATTTCATTTCATTTCTTTCTTTCTTTCTTTCTTTCTTTCTTTCTTTCTCTCCGTCTGTCTGTATTAATTTTCTTCTTTATATTCACTTTCTCTCTCTTTTTTGTTTTCAATTCCGAATTCCCGTCCCCACCCCATTCCCCACCCCTTTCCCACCCCGTCCCCCATATCACTGCTTGTACCATATCAAAACTCTCGCTCTGACCTCCTATGGACAACTTCAGCATGTGTCTTCGTCTCTGTCTGCACAGTAACGGCGATAAATGTGTGCATATTTGTGGTTGTATGTATTGTGTGTATGTTTTAATTTGTGTGCGTGTTTGAGAGAGAGAGAGAGAGAGAGAGAGAGAGAGAGAGAGAGAGATAGTGTGTGCGTGTGTATGTGTGTTTGTGTTTGTATGTCTGTGTCTGTGTGTGTATTAAAACGTGTTTGCGTATATATAGTGTATTAATACACGGAGTGTGTGTATGTGTGTGCTTGTATGTGTGTGTTTGTGCGTGTGTCTGTTTGTGTGTGTTTGTTTACGTCTGGGTTTTATCCGTGTCAAATTCCACTGCTTATCGCAGAGTTTGTAATTCTTATATGAGCACGTGACCTCCGGTTTTTGAAAAACAGGGCAAACGAGATGGTGTGAAGTTAATGCCGTTCTTTAAGGTGTATTACTGGGGTTGTAATTGAAAATAAATTGTTGTGGTGATGATTTGGGAGTGTTGCAGTAGCAGGGTGGATGTGGTTGTGATAACGGTGTTTGTAACTGAGACAGTGGTGGGGGTGACAATGGCAGAGCTGATGAATGTGGTGGGGGATGGTAGTGGTTGGTTGAAGCTATCCACATGACTCCTGTTGAGTCATTGAGTTGTTCAGACCTTCTCAATGACTTATTCACAATCATACACATACACATATACACACAGACACGCTTACACATATGCATAAACACACACACACACACACGCGAGTCCCTGTAGAGCAATCAGTCGTGTGGAGCCTCCAGCCGTTCTCTGTCTTAAATCTTATTTGTAGCTATTGGTTTACTTAATGAAAACTGAATTGTTTAGCATACCGGAAGAAATGTTGTTAAGCATTTTGTCCGCTATGCTAACGATTCTGCTAGCTCGCTGCATAACACAGCTTCCAATAGTCTCTGAGAAAGCGCGTGGAACCAATTAGAAGAATGAATATATGATGTTGTAAAGAAGAAAATATAGCTGAGGGTGCTAACATAATAACAGGAATAGATAAATGCTAACAAAGCACCACTATTATCTCCCCCCCCACTACCCCGCTTCTTTAGTTTCCTTTCTTTTCTTCCAATGTATATTGAGGAATTGTTCTTTCTCGCCACTGCTTCCTCGTGCATGTAGCGGGTACTTTACATGCCTACCACCTGTGGGTCAGACTTCACTCAACGGGGAGTCCTTTCTGCCAACAGTTGCCGGCCCAGTGAGTGTCAACCGTGGTGCTAAAAGGTGACGAAAATTCATGGTTCGATTGTGGAGAGGCAACGTACAGAACGTTCAATACTGTCAAGGCAGGCAATTCGTGACAGGAGGAAATAGAGACACGATTATGACGTCAGACTCAGTCGAGGCTCATGGTGAGATGACACCCGTTAACTGTGATTCATGGGAAAGCAAGTTTAGTGCTAGCAGAGAATGGCCAGTTGCGTGCATTTGAACAAAAGAGACAAATACAGGTATATCAAATACTATACAATATAAAACCTTGATTTATTGAAACTTTCTCCGCCCGTAGAAGATGTATCAATTTCCAAATGACAACTAAAGACCATTTTTGTATATGTCTGAGTCCTTCGACTACAAAAGGTAAGGCTGGATAATTGTCGTGTTGACGACGGCTATTGAAACAGAAACACGTGTCCATGACTGTCCTCCTATCCCCAAACAATAACCCTCTTCTGTTTAGCAATGGCATCCCAACTGAAGAATTTTTGAATCCCGAGATTATCTCTCCTTCTCAAAAGAAGTGGATCCTAATTGCTTTTAGTAATTGTGATTTATTCTCTGCAGGTAGAGTTAATTTTAATAAATCAAGAATTTATGCTGCATGATATATGCTATACCTGTGTTTGACTAATCTGTAATTAGTTCTCGCGTAGGTGAAGTAGATAAATGCGAATTAAGACGGGACGTGATCCTCGAGTATTTAGTCACTGCATAGATGTATATGTGTGTGTGTGTGTGTGTGATTGTAGCATGTATGAGAGAGAAAAGAGTGGGAAAGAGAGAGAGAGAGAAAGAAATAAAGAGAGACTGTTTTATATCCCAAACAAAAGAAACTAGCACAAGTACCGCGAAACATCATCGGCGTCAGCTCAGTTGCGTAATCGAAGACTAGTTTTAGTATTTGTTTGGTATTAATATCTGTTAACTCAGCCTCCATCATGTCTGTTAACTCTCGGCTTTTACTTTAATTGGAGTTAAACAAACAATACTTCCTTGCTTATCTTTTTAGATATGTCTGGAAATGAAATCATTTCAAGTGACAACCATCTTATTACTATTGAAAGAAAGCTAGTTGCAATTAATGGCGAAATGAATGCGATAGGCTTCTTGGTAATAATAGAATTATATGCTTTCGGACTATTTAACCTTATGACAGAGAGAAAAATGTTTTATTATATACCCCCCCCCCCACATACTTCATAATTGGGTATCAAAACTTTCGTCGCCCCAACTGCGATCTGGACAGTGACATGGTTCCACTTTACTGTTTAGTTCTGAACTGTTATTTCTAGCAGGTAGGTCTATTACACACAGGTGTAATGGAATGTAAGTAGAAGAGCATGACGATTACAGTGGAAGAAGTTGGGTGAAGGACCCGAAGAAATATATTTAAAAGGGTGTCGCCATAGTCTAACTGCTGACTAACAAATCTGACCCTGAGGTCACTCAACCACACCTCTAGCGCAAGCTAACACCGATAGGCCAACGGTTGTATTTCATCCAGTCAAAGTCTTATCTTGCACCCACTTACTTTTTCCTAGACGAACTTGGGCTTGGTTTTATGATATTGGCACCAACTTAATCTAAGAGGTCAACGTTTGGTAGCAGCCATCATTTCTTCATCGTACCATTCCTCTTTTCACTCTGCCGTCTCCATCTGCCCTCACCAATCGGCAATTGAATGTCTTCATTCCCTTACACGTTCTGTATGTTCCCAAATGAAGTTAGTACACTCATTGGGGGAGATAAAGTGGAGATAACAGAAAAAAATATCAGTGATACATGCATATATGTATGTATATGTAAGTATATATATATAATATATATATATGTTTACATATATATGTGTGCGTGCGTGTGCGCAAATATATACATATATGTATTTAAATATATATATTATATGTATCAATATATACGCTCACAAACATACACATACACATACATTTATACACACACACATACACACAAATATATTGAGTATGCGTGGGCGGACGTAAAAAGGTATGTATGTAGGTATGAATGTATGCATGGATCTACATGCATGTACGCATCTATATGTGTGTGAGTGTGAATATATATATATATATGATTAAAAAACAGAGAAAAAGAAAACAGCAAACAAACGTTTGGATGTGACACAAACAATGTATTAATAAGACGCTCAGAGAAGGAAATGAGTAAAAACTTTACGTTTCGAGCATTAGCTCTTCTTCTGAAACAGGAAGAGAAAACAGGAAAGTCCAAGAAGAAGGAGGACAAAAATCGCCAACAATCACGTGCCGTTAGATTTTTGAAGTAATTGACCGGAAGTAAGAATGAAGAGAAAATGATTTGTGGAACAGGAGAGTGTGAAAATGGTCTGCATGCGTGTGTGTGTGTGTGTGTGTGGTTGCGTGTGGTAGCATGTGGTGTGTGTGGTAGCGTGCGTATGTATGGTAGCGTGTGTGTGTGGCAGCGTGTGTGCGTGTGGTAGCGGGTGTGCGTGTAGTGGTAACTGTGTGTATGCGTATGGTGGTGTATGTGTGTGTGTGGTAGTGTGTGATAGCGTGCGTGAGTGTGTATTCGCGTTAGTGTGCGTAGTCTGTGCGTGTGTGTGCGCGTGTATACGTTTGCGTGTGTCCGTAGATGGAAGGGTCAATACATACACACACATATATACACGCACATACATAGATGCGTATACAATATACGTGTATCCACGAGAGAGGGAGGAAGAGCAAATTAGAATGTAGAGCAATAAAAATGAAACTTGTGAACAAATCAATTAATTTGTGACTTGATGGTGTTTTTACAGTCTCGTATGCGGCGCTGACATTGCAAATGTTTTTTTGCTTTTTGTTTTGTACAAAATGAACCAATGAGACAGGAGTAACATATATTAACATTACACAGACCATAAGGAAGAAAGTGACCTTTGACCCAAACAATTAGGGGGTGCAACCTCAACAGCCTGCTTATTCACTTGCGTTTGTATGCCGGACAGAATGCTTCGCGACTTTTCGTCCGTCTTTACGTTCTGAGTTCAAATTCTGTCGAGGTCGCCTTTGCCCTTCATCCCTTCGGGGTCAATAAAATAAGTACTAGTTGGACATTGGGTTCGATGAAATCGACTCATCCTTTTCCCCAATATTGCTGACCTTGTAGCAAAATTTGAAACCATTATTATTATTTTTATTATCCTCTTCTTTCAATTTTGTTTCCATTTCTTGTCGAGTGTTTTACCGACACCTAAGAAACTCACCATTATTATTATTATTATCATTATTATTATTATCATTATTATTATTATTATTATTATTGTCATTATTATAGTCATTATTATTGTTATTATTATTGTTACTATTCGTTTTCATCTATTTACATGTGTTCTCTGAATGATTGCTACCGAATGTTAGATACGTCGTAATTTTTCACACCATGGCTTCCTACTTCTGTTTTCTGATCTTTTGTTTTCGCGAAAAGAGTAAGAAAAACAGCGACGGCCTTTCTTGTCCTTAACACCTTCACATCTGATCTTTAACTGCTTCTAAATCAACAGTAAACTATTCCGATAAAATGCTTATCCCTCAATGTTTAAATATTCCTCTATCTTTCTCTAAATTTCACTTACACACACACAAACACACACATACACTTATGTATGCATACATACATACATACATACATACATACATACAGCAAATGACAGATTGAAGACGTCTTTGCAAAGAAAATGGCTACCAATCTGTTAAAGAGTTTCAAAACGAGGCTCTGTACTTGTTGATATATTTAAGTATTCAAAACAAGTGATCGTTGACATAGGTAAGGAGGTGAATAGCCAGTGTTTCGTGACGTTATTATGTGCTGACGGAAGACAAATAAAAACTAACTAACTTCAAATAGATCTCTTATGCCTCGCTGTCATCTTACTCTTTTCGTCCTTCATATAACTAAGAGTTTTATAAATAACATTCCTTTCCGAAAGAATAGCGTTGTGTACGGGCAACATATCTTCACAGCGAGAGAACATGAGAAAAACAGCAGTGATGTGCAACCGCTTGATACTGTCTTTAAATTAGGATACAGTCATCTGGCGTGTTGAGGAGTGAACACCCACGTTTCAGGCAAAGCCGATCTGCGGAGTAGTAGGGAAACTTTACAGGAAATGTTTGTGTTTATGTCGCCAAACGATACACGAACGTATCGAAGCTTTATGTGTAATATACAGCGAAACGTCATCGCTGAATGATATACAACACGTTGCTCTTTGTAATACTTTACACGATCTTAAGAAATAGTACTTTAAATTCCAATAAACGAAGGAAATTATAAGCAAGCGAAAAAAAACTATAATAAACGAAACGAAAGATAATATGTAGACATAACTCCACTTACGGCATTTCGACTTTACGCTGTTCTTTTAAGAAATTAATGGAAAAAGATAAATCTGAAAACCAGTCGATTTATCCAGCTTAACGTTGGTCTCATCAGATATATTTGAAAGCATAGAATTTAAAAACACACACACAAACTTAAAAACCAATATTGTAGTGGGAAAAATACATGTGAAAATATGTACAAATAATTTATTGAAACAAATATCAGATGTACCGAAAAGTAATGTCTGGTTTTAAGCAAATAGTTTGACGTCATAGTTTATAAGCCAATAAAAGATATCCTTGCTATCAACTAATCAGCATAGAGTTAATGACCAAACATTAATGTGAACCCATGCTGTGTTTGTATCTAGTCTATCTGATGACCCTTGGATGAGAAGGACTTTTGTGAGCTGCACGTTCAGCATTGCATGTTCAGCATTGCACAACTATGCACCGCAGAAAATAGATATACTGAATAACCTGGTGGTGTGAGTGTTTGGAAATGCAAAACTGGTTCAGCAAATTCAAAAACAGTGATTTCGATCTTTTGGATGGTTATCAGTTGGGAAGATTGTTCTCAATAATGACGCAATGAAAACAGTAACTGAAGAGGAACCGCGTCAAAGTACCGGGAACTCCATTCCGGTGGCTTAATAAATCTTAGTCTACTGTGCAAGATCATCTGAAGCAGAAAAATGTATAGAGAAGGGAAGTGAGTACCTCTTCAGTCGTTCTCCCACAATACAAGCCACATTCACTGAAGATGAGCCAAGAAAAGACACGTCTCACTTTCCTTACTCACCAGACTTGGCAAAGAAAGGACGATGTCAAAACGGCACTCGAAACATTTTTCTCTTCTAAAGGAACCTGAATTTTTTACCCGAGGAATCAGAAAACTAGTTTCCAGGTAATAACATGTTACTATTAATAACGGCGGTTATATTTTGAGTGAATGAATGCATTTATGCTGATTTGAACTCGTTACATGAAATGCCACTGTACTTTTCGGTTATTAAATTTTTGAATGTTTTTTCGTGTTACGTCGTTTCTTGAGTTTAATTGCGTGTCTTGGAACCAGTTACCGACGTAAGTTGAGGTATTCATGTATTTCTTATGCTTGCTTTACATCTCTGATTATTGATAAAAAGTACAAAGTTAACCATTTTTAATGAAAGTGCTTAGTCGATTATATCAATCCAGTAATTGACTAGTACTTTATCTACGAAGAACTGTTGGATGGTAAATTCAACTCCACTGAGATCTTAACTCAAACCATAAAGGCATTGCAAATTATTTTGTTCGATGCTCTTCTATGTCTTCTTGTCCATTTCCAGAGCTTCGTTAATAATTACTAAATTCTAAGTTTTTTTTTATGTCAGAAGACGAAAGCTCGAAAGAAATTAATACAACGCCCCAACTAGAAATTTGTTGGGAATGATAAAACTCTTGAATCGACACAAGTACATTACTGGTACTAGTGTTATAAGCCATTAGAGAGATAGAACCAAAGACCACTACTTCGGGATTTGATCACGGAATGTAAAGGGAGTACCTAAACACTGCAAGGTATTTTGTCCGATAATTTAATTCATATGACTAGCATTTATTAAGAATACAGAAATATGGGTTGTTCCATGTTCAATAGGTTGGAAAATAGAAAAAGATAAACACCTACAACATAGAGAAAGAGATAGCGAGCGAGAGAGGGAAAGAGGGGGAAAGAGCGAAAGGAGGAGAGTGAAATTTCTCTTACTATATACATGCACAAATGTATATATTCATTAGAAGTTGATGATTTACTTAACAGCTATATAGAGTCTTGTGCACAATCGTTCATGCAACAAAAATATTCGTTGTAGGAAGAGTAGCACATAGCGAGACACCCTGTGTGTCTCTTTATATTTTCATTCTACTTTGTAGAAATAAACACTTGCTTCGAACAAACATTTAATACGTTTTCCCCCTTTTGTCCATAAAACCCCCAAAGCATACCATCCAGTTTCGATGTTCTTATTACTATCTGGGTCGATACTGCTAACCCAGACTAAAACCGTAACAACGAATTATTTTATAAAAATGTAAAAATTCCCACTTGTTT
>NC_068988.1:96652755-96662830 GCF_001194135.2 Octopus bimaculoides
GCGTAAATGATTATGACGACAGCGACAACGATGACATCTACATTACGGCAAATGCAGAAGATAGAGAAAGAAGAAATAAGTAGCAGTAAGTGTAAAAGTACCACCACCACCACCACCACCACCACCATCATCAGCAGCAGCAGCAGCAGCCGTAGTAGTAGTTGTAGTTGTAGCAGCAGCAGCAGCAGCAAATTATTAAGATCTAACTGAATTAAAAAGAAATAATTGATTCCTAATTTAGTCTCAAGGTCAGCAATTTAGGAAAGAGAAGGGCTAGTCAATACCATCGACCCAAGTATTTAACTGGTACTTTTATTTTGTCTCGGACAGGCGAGATTTGAACTTAGAACGTTAGTGAACCAGCAAAAATCCAGCAAGATATTTTGTCCGTTATTCTATCAAGTTTACGGGTCTTCCACGGTCGTGGTGGCGTCGGCGTCGGCGTCGGTAATCTATACAAGCAAGGGAAGGGCGGCGAGGAGCTGGCAGAGTCGTTAGCACGCTGGGCGAAATGCTGAACGGTATTTCGTCTGCCGTGACGTTCTGAGTTCAAATCACGCCGAGGTCGATTTTGCCTTTCATCCTTTCGGGATAAGTACCAGTTACGCACTGGGGGTCGATGTAATCGACTTAATCCCTTTGTTTGTCCTTGTTTGTCCCCTCTATGTTTAGCCCCTTATGGGCAATAAAGAAATAAGTATATAAGCAAGGGAACGAAAGAAAGAGGAAATCCAGCAGTCGTCCATTTATTTCTTGATAGAAAATTATATAAAAACGAAAGCCCAAAGCAAGATATATATATATATATATATATATATATAAAGGAGAGAGAGAGAGAGAGAGAGAGAGAGAGAGTTGCGTCCATGTATATGTGCATATATGTATGTAATACATATCTACCAATCAAAATCTATCTTTTTATCTGTCCGTTCGTCTATCGAAACGTGCGTGTGTGTATGTATGTAGGTATGTATGTATGTATGTATGTGTATATGTACACACACACACACACACACACACACACACACACACATGCACACACATGCACGCATGTCATGTGTTGGAGACATCGATATTCTGTCTCTTAAAATAAATCTGTTGCACAGCTTTAGGGATTTCATTATTGGTCTAGAAATAATATTTTTGTTGTTTGGTGAAATCTTATGAAAGTTCAAGAAACCGTTTGCATCCCATCCCATCTCGTTAAATATCAATGAAACGAAAGGGAGAGAGAGAGAGTTGCAAAGCTTTTAACGAAGTTGAAATGCTGCGAAAAGTCAGCATTGGATATATTTCGGAGGAGTGATTGACGAAGTGTTACTAAACAAATAAAGATTGCACATAAAATGGTGAGTTTTGGGGATTCGAAGGCAAAACAAACTCGTTTGTATAAAATATTTGAATTTCATGATGAAATTTTCTTTTATTACTGTTAATAATTGGATACGATTTGTTTTCCAAGAAGAAATAACTTTCGAGAAAATATATAGCTTTCTTTTATAACGACAGTTGTTTGGTAATGAGGTATTGTGACATACATAGTCGCAGACATAGGCATGCGGTTAAAAACTTCGCTTCGCAATTATATGATCTGGAGTTCAAGTTCAAAGTACTTTGAGCAAGCGTTGTTAACCATTGTCTCGGGTTGTGCAATTTATTCATACACCAAATAATTCAAAGGGAACCAAACTGAGATCAGCAGCTGAAAAACTGGAGACGCCTAACACTAGAAATTATTTGCATTTCAGTTATAATGTATTAAAGAATACATTTACTGACTGGGTTCTGAAATTCATCGGTTCTCGGTGAATCAACGAACATTTATCTCTCTCTTTCTCTCTTCCCTCTCTCTCTCTAATATATATACATACATACATACATATACATATTTGTATATACATACATGTGTGTATTTGATTAATGAGAGAGACGGAAGATGGAAGACTCGGGTATGTTTGTGGATCACTGCAATTGTTTTGACCCATCTAGCATTAATCCCTCACCGGTGGGATACTGAACAACTGGTTTAGGAATATCCGTCGGTGTAGATGTGTCTCTTCAGCTGATTAATAGATATATCTCATTAAAATAACGTCTGTTCCGCAAGTTTACTTCTCGGTGTGTAAGCAGCAAATTAAGGGATACAACTTTATGATTGTATGATAGAAGAGCAAAAAAAAAGTATTAAATGTAACCATTTGCAGATATGGATGTACAAACGCCCTCGCTTAGGTTGTATGGCGCACGTACACTCGATCGTACAAACTTACACGAAAATATAAGCATACGCACACGCATGGTTTGGCACACATACACTCACACAGCGAATTAAATAAATACTTTGTGTTCATAAGAATGGGTGGGGGGGGGGTTATAATTAATTCATCCATACTGTAAGGTAAATTATGGTTATTAAGTTGATTAACGATTACTCAAATTCATTCTCACTGCATTGTGTGAAAGTGCATTTATAAGCATGCAAGCATCTTGAGAATCTTTCATCAATCTTATTTATGATCTCATTGGTTCACAAAATAGACAAGGATTCCTCGGAGCAGAATTTGCATCTCCTGGAAAGGATATCGGTTGTACGGACCAAGTAATATTATGGACCAAGTAATATCCATATTTCATTTTTTCCTACTTAAGTCGCCACACAAAATCAGTCAAAGATATCGAATGCCTCTTGTTGATGTTCTTGAAGCTGGCGACATGGTTGCGATAACGATTCTTGAGTGGATCAGCTGTTGCTCCAGTTTAAACGTATGGTCATCTCCTTGTGTGTACGATACATTTACATACAAGATTCGTACATATACAGAGGTTCATCATTGGACATTTTATTTTTTCTCTGTATGACCATTAACTAGATTTAGTTGTATATGTGGCAGTGCTGCGGTTACCGTGCTGGCTGTATCACCATTATTGCTACTATCACGATGTGGCCGCTGTGGGTATTTTTAATTCTGGCTGTATTTCCTTTCTTGACAGTTTGATGTATGTATGTATGTATGTATGTATGTATGTATGTATGTATGTATGTATGTGTGTGTGTGTGTGTGTGTGCGTGGGTGCGTGTGTGTGTGTGAAATACATTTCGAAATCGTTAAATCGTTTCTTCTTCCATAATAGATCTTTGTCGCAGTGTTTATCCTTATTCTTTTGCTAGAAAGATAAGCAACAGACATTGGCCTGATTGTTTCCCAATTCAGGAACCGTCGTTGCTCATCCCTTTTCAACATAATATTCCGCCTACAACTTCCTGTTAATTTTTCAATCATAAAAAAAATATTTTATCGTTGATATTTGGTGTCGCTAAGGTAAGCATCGTTGATATAAACCTAAGATCCGGGTACTGCCAACGCCACACCTTCAGCTGATTGTTTCTCAAGCAAGCGACTAGAGAGCCGGTACTTTACACTGTGTCTACGGTAGTAGTAGTAGTGGTGGTGGTGGTGGTGGTTGTGGTGATAGTAAGTATGGGAACATGCACTGTAACAGCGCGTCGCTGATCCACCATTTGTTGGTGATTCCCTTCTCCTAGCAGACGACACCTTTGTACCACTCCGATGACAACCATCCAGCTCATACGTATGTTTGAGTTGTCGTTTCTGGTGAGGGTTTTACGAGGCTGGAGTTCAAATCATATCTTAACCTCTTTTAGTCACCTTTTGCGATATGCAGAGGAAACGTTGAGTCTGTTCCTTGACATGCTGACTGAGACGTATTCAAGTATAGGTGGCTTATCTGGTATCCCTTGATAAAAGCTGTCCAGGTTTCGTTTGTAAGTCATGGGATTTTCTTTTTATTTGATTTGTTTTGAGATAATGTTTGTATGTATGTATGTATGTATGTATGCAAGAATTATCGAGTAAATAGGATAAAATCATCAGGAATTCCTATCCTTGTACCAACTCATCAACGTTATGTCTGTGATCAGCACACTTAATTGTGGCCCAGTCAACTCGCTGTAAGTATGCATTCCATAGAAGAAATAACATGCTACGCATAGGTGGGCGGGTGTTGGGAAAACTATTGCAAAACAACAAGGGGTAAGATCAAATCTCCTTTTGGGTGTCAGCAGAAGAAAAGTATTATTCTATAGAATAAATCTGAAGTAATTATAAGACTGAGTAGGGGCCTATTTTCAGTATTTCTAATGGCATGAAATTAAAACAATTAATAAGATTATTTTGCAATTAGTCATCTGTAGTAGTGATTTAATTTATTTATAAATTTGAGGAGCGAGTGACGTTAAGTAGAATATATTTAATAAAGGAACATGTGCTATTAATTCGTTGATAGAAATAAATGTTGTGTAAAAGCGAAAAAAAAAAAATGTTGATAATAAAGGGAGACAGTTAAAAAAACGAAAGATTTAGAGAGAGATAAGTAAGAACTAAGAGAAAAAGAGAGAGAATTTGACGAGCCGTTTGATTAATTAGTTAATGGTACTTATAACGAAGTAACACGCACTCGCAGACATATGGCGAGCTGGAATGAATACTTAATACATATGTTGTGTGTATATCTTGGGTATGTAAATATTAGGTGCGAACATGACATCTGTAATGAGAATAAACAGGGAAAGACGTGACATCATGAAAATCAATGGTGTGGTCGGTGATTTAGATGTGTCAAGGGAAATCCCACATCGTTAATATTTCATTAAAACTCAGTTAAATCATTGTAAATTATTGTTTCATTGATTTCCTTTAATTTTAGGGTTCAATATTTTGTACATGAGGATGGTTTGAATAATTTAACATTGCTGTGGAGGTTAAGAAGTTCACTTCGCAACCACGTGGTTCCAATTTTGTTCCCCTGCGCGGCACCTGGGAAAGTATCTTCTACTATAAGCGCGGGCTCAGGTTTGTTTTAAGGATTTTTGTTATCTCGGAATTGATAATTCATTTTATCCATTCCAATTAATCCCACCCGATGCGAAAATTTTCAGACCTTTGCACCAACGCTAGAAGCAATTCTTCTTACCATTCGTAATATTGACTTTTTTATTCAACATAAATACTTATTCACCAAACTCTCTCCGGGTGACCTCAGTAAAAACATTGATTCGGGATGTTTATTCATACAGCTTGTTGGAAACAAATTGTGCTCAAATTGTTTCCGGTTATGCGTCGAATAAGATTACCTTCTTTTATCCCTTGTCAATATGTAATATTCTGGGGTCATTCAATGTGTCTCAGAAAAGGGTTCTTTTCACGAGAAATAGCGAACATTAGCAGTTTTCTTTCTCTGTGAAATGATTACAATTATCACTATATAGCTCTGTGCTGCGGCGGTAGCTTGGCTAATTGTTTTAATTCGTGCCGCGGTTATTAGTTGTTGGAACCTGTTATCGTAAATGATCGTTCAATTGATATCGAAAGAATCGTTCCAGATCGATCATCGAAACCGTGTCACGAAGATTCCACGGCACAACTGCAACAGTAAAAAAAGTGAAAAGAAGACAGGCAGAAACGGAAATTTTAGCAGGATTCCACGTGCCTGTCGACAACAAATGACACTTCAAAAAACAACCAAACTCTAAAGTTGTTGAGTCAACACCAACAAACAATGGCTACAATATCAACAAAGTGGAGGAAGGCAGAAACAACAACAACAACAACAGCAACAATCACAACAGCAATCAGCAAATTGACGCAGGAACGGGTTCTGTTTTTTTATAAATTTATTTACAAAATTAAAGCAAAAATCTGCAGAAAAAGTTAGCCTACGTGCCTAACCTTTCGATGAAAGGAAATGAACGGCGAACTGCAATATAAAACCGAAATGGTGGCGTGGAATCCACTTTATAACGGTCGTCACGACCGACTCTCTTCCTTTTTTTCTCTTTTCCTTTCTCTCTTTGTTTTCCTCTCCCTCTTCCTCTGTCTTTCTCTCTCTCCCTCTGTTTCTCTCTGTATTCTTTTAATTTGTGAGGGGATCCAGTGCATCAAATCTCCAATAAGTAAATAGAAATGAATAAACACATAAAACTGAAGCCATGTTTTGTGTGTGTGTGTGTGTGTGTGTGTGTGTGACCTTTCGAAAAGTGGGTGAGATTGTCGTTCTGACAGTCACGTAACAACTTGTGTGCCTGTTGTGAATATTGCTTTTTTGTTCACCTACAATTCCGATTGAATCAGCAATTTCGATTGTCCATCGATGTCATCTTTTTTTCATTTGTGCTACATTGGAGTGAAGGCAAGAGCTGGTGGTTACAGGGTTGCACTCACGAATCGCAAGATCGTGATTTCGATTCCCAGACCGCTCGGTGGGTTGTATTCTTCAGCGAAACGCTATTCTTCAACTTGCTCCGCCTCCTCCGTCGCAAATGTCCCTGAGATGGACTGGCGATCGTGTTTACTTGTATATCATGGAAACCAGGTTACTGGTCCTATGACTCTTTGACACGAGACAAGAGATGATGATAATGATGATGATGATGATGATGATGAGGATGATGATGATGATGATGATCTCTGTGACTTCACCGAAGACTGGGTCACTGAATATGTTTCTATATATTTGGCATTGGTTTGTCTTCCTTTGCATGTCTTCCTTAAACTGTAATCTAATTTCGTAGATTGAAATCAAAATGTTTTTCCTGGAATATCAGGAAGAAGATATTGTTAGCGAGACGTGTTCAAACGACCGACCACCATGAATATCTACAGGGAAGGCGAATTGATGTTTTTGACACCGAAAACGCATTTCTTTCCGGACACATTGAAAGAAAAAGACAAAAAGCATTCGTTGTCCATTTTGATTTCATGCAACAAAAAGAAAAATAATAAAATGAACAACTTAGGCACAGGCATAGCTGTGTGGTAAGAAGCTTGCTTTTCAACCGTATAGTTCCGGGTTCACTTCCACTGCGTGGCACCTTGGGCAAGTGTCTTAAGCCTTAAGCCGACCAAAGCCTTGAGTGTGGATTTGGTAGACGGAAACTGAAGGAAACCCATCGTGAATATATGAGTGTTTGTCCCCTAACATCCCCATGACTTAGCGGTTCAGTAAAGGATATCGATAGAATAAGTAACTGGTTTAAGAAGAAAATAAATACTGGGGTCGATTCATTTGCCTTAAAATTTATCAAGGCGTTGCCCCAGCATTGCCGCAGTCTAGTGACTGAAACAAGTAAAAACTAAAAGATAGAATAACCTCAGAACGTCAATAATGTTTATAGGACGCCATTGACATTTTTCACGCACGCGATGACGTCTTCCGGTTCCGATCAATGAATGATAACAATATGTCTTTCTACTCTAGGCACACGCATGCGTTTTCGATGTCAAAAAGTCCAACAATTTTGAAGGGAAAGAATTTGCCGAGCTCGTCGAACTAACATTTTTACTGGAATTTTAAATTTATCGATTTCGAATGGTTGAAAGGTACACATCATTCTCTCCACCCCACCTCACCTCACCCCACCCCACCCACGAACCAATCAGCTTCTAAACTTGACAAATTCATATGACTACTCCATTCCTTATGAATTTATCTTCATTTTTAGTAGCTTCAAAGTCTGACGATTTCTGGCGATGAGAAACTTCTGCTCCCAGTGAGATCCAAGCATTAGATTACCTGAAATAAGATTTACTCTACAATTCTGTATTTCTTAGAGGTAATGGTCCCTAGAAGATCTTACATACACATATATGTTTATATGGCCTCTCTATAATGAATAACAGAAAAATAAGGGTGGAGTCACATGTGACCTCCCTACGCTATTGGTATTTATCATATTGACGCCAGAACTGTGATATGCTGAGCAGCCCACCCAACGTCCTGCCCACATACTTACGTACACACATACACACATACACATCCATCCATCCATCCACCCATCCATCTATCCATCCATACATACATACATACATACGTACATACATACACTCTTATATATATTAAGTTTGTATGTGTGTGCATGTGTGTATCTATATGCACATATATGTTCGTAGCATTACGCGTGGTTTGTGTGTGTGTGTGAGTGTGTGTGTGTGTGTTTGTGTATAGTTATCCCGTTAATATGTTTCTACTCTACGTGATTCTCTGCGATCACATATCGAGCACTTCGGGGTATTGCACTAAAAAAAGTGCATCCAGCCACGTGATTTGCGTTTTCCTGCATGTATACATACACACATAGATACACACATACGCACACACACGCACCTACATACGTACATACATACATACATACATGCATACATACATACATAAATGAACACAGAGAAAAAGAGAGATAAGAAGAAAGAGAATACTGAGTGTGTAAGAAAGAAAGAAAGAAAGAGAGAGTGAGAGAGAGAGAGAGAGAGAGATAGATAGAGAGAGAGAGAGAGAGAGAGAGAGAGAGAGAGAGAGAGAGAGAGAGAGAGAGAGAGAGAGAGAGAGAGAGAATTGTTTCGTCATTCTGTGAGAAAGAGAAGGTTGTGTTGGGTTTAGGCATTACACGCCTATTGAAATCCAACGACATCATATGAAGACGTAGAACTGCAGCCATCCACCCACTTCCACCCTTAATAAACACATGTTCAGAAAACACATACACATTACTTGTGCTGTAAAATACATATCCGTGTGTGTGTGTGTGTGTGTGTGTGTGAAAACATACTGTTTATGCATTTACAGTTATTGGTTTGATACATCTGCATAATTAAATATATTTTGCCCCATGTCTTTCTCTCTCCCTCGTTCTCTCTCTGTCTGTCACTCCTTGTGTATGTGTATGTGTGTGTGCGTGTGTGTGTGTGTGTGTGTGTGTGTGTGTGCATGCATGCATACATATGTGTGTATGTATGGATGCTTGATGTTGATAAGAAGTTGCTGTTGCTATTCAAAATGAGAAAGAAACAAATGCTTCTTTGGTCTTAATTGATATAATTAATCAAGAAAATATTCTCCTCATTATTGATTACACGATCCAATTTATTTGGTAAATTGTTGATCCCTGGAGCATAAAAGTTTTCAGGTTTCAATATAATTTTCACTCTCTTCACAATTAACTGTTTTCTTTCTGCCTAATGTTTCAGTGACCTTTAAAGGGATCCACAGGCCAAGTTCAGACATTTTTCTTCGTTCATGAAGGTTTCTTATAATCAAAATGGGGCTTGAACTGCTTTGCTAATCGTCGGTCAGTTTGAATGAAATTTTCCTAAACTCCGGTTTTCAGAAGGTCATTATTTGCGGAACTTAGTCGTCCAGATCGGTGGACGGCGGTGAGAGAAAAATTTCCCCAGCGAAATTAGTCAAAATATCGTTGGCATTTGCGGACAGTTAAAGTTTCATTTCTATATATGCCATAGAACGGGTATTTCTTGTCGCCTCCATTGATGAAGAGCTCATATTGAATTCATACAGTCTGCAATGTTTGATACATGTCTAATCTAAAATCAGTTTAAAAACGAAACAAATTCAGCCGCTATGCCATAAAATAATCTTCCAAGACAGAAATCATAATGTAAAAACGAAAGCTCAATATACCTTAGTCATTAAAAAAATGTCTTCAAAATTAATTATGTCAAGAATGCAAGAGAACTTTCTTTCCAACTTAATATGTATATCAAAGTATACGAGTGTGTGTGTGTGTGTGTGTGTGTGTGTGTGTGAGAGAGAGTATTTAGTGTGGACTGTCGGAAGAAAGAGTACTCGACACCATTCCTATACGCTCATACGCAAAAGCACACACTCATGCATCTGTGCGTAAAACACACTCAAACATCTCGTGATCAGATCGACTATCTTTCTGAAACAAGTGTATTTATGACTCCGTATGTACACAATTCTTAGTGTATACATTCTAGGTTGAATGCTAAACTAGCGAGTGTATCTGAGGCGGCGATGTTGCGTGCATTCCAGCGTGTAATTTGCTGCACCAGCGTTACATGCGGGCATGGTGTAAACTGCTGAATTGTCTAGAGCCAGGCAAGAGTCGTAAAACCGGTATGTGGGAAATCTGTTAATGTGTCTTCCTCTCAGTGGGTTGGTTGTTGTTTTTTTGTTTTTCGGTCCTGAATTCAGTTTTAGAGTGGTGCGGTTACACACACACACACACACACACACACACACA
>NC_068988.1:96665722-96667795 GCF_001194135.2 Octopus bimaculoides
GAAACGTTGTCCGTTAAAGAAAATATTACATTTCAAGAGAAAATTTATTTGCACATTTCCTATTGAGAATCAGGTTTAGATGTTGTTAACTGTTCAGTTGCCGTTATATGAAAGTGAAATCAGAGTAACAGCCTTGAATTAGTTATCGAACAGCAGCAATGACATTGATATAGAAATATCTTTTCCCCGATTTATCATTTTATTTGCATGCCTTTCAGATAAAGCTGATATCTAGTTTCGGATGTTTTGATATCATTTGTACACATTCTGCGTGACATAACGATTTGTCATGTGTTGCAAATATAATCATGCTACTGTTGACACCTTTCACTCGGTTCTTTTCTTATTTGATTTCCTTTCTAATCAATATCTACAAAATTATTATCAACCACCAACACTATCACTTTAAACCATCATCACGATAAATACCGCCTCAGTCAAAGCGAGCCCGTTCCCATCATCTCTACAAATACCACTACTACCACCTCTGTGATTCCACTCAAAACTAGAAACATACGCATATCTTTGTGGCTAAGAAGATGGCTTTGCAACCGCGTGGTTGCGGGTTCGGTCCCACTGCGCAGTATGCTCCTCACCGATTAATGCTTTTTACGCAGCACCCTCCTCACCGATTAATGCCTTGTGAGTGAACTTAGTTGACGGAAATTGCGAGGAAGCCCGTAATATATGTATATTTATATGTTTGTGTGTATGATTGTGTTTGTCCCCAACACTGTTCGACAGTCGATGTTGGGTTGCTTATGTATCCGTATCTTAGAGGTTTGGCAAACGATCCGAAAGAAACGAAACTTTAAAAATAAGCATTGACGTTGATTTGTTCGACCAAAACCCTTCAAGGTGGTGCTCCACCATGGCCACTATTCAATGACTGAAACAAGAAGAATATGAAAAATAAATAAAAGGTCTATGAAAGACTAACATCGCCACGGACGCTATGGCATCGTTACATCTTCGATTTCTATCATTGCTACCACAAAACCCACGACCAGCGCCTTCACCGCCACCATCACTGTGGCCCCCTGCCACAACCACCACCATAATTATAACCACGGTAGCTACCGCCCTTACTATAACTACCCTTATTATCACTCAGCTGGCAAAATGAGTTGTATCTCAAGTTCAATATATATATATATATATATATATATATATATATATATATATATATATATATATATATATATATATATATATATGGATGTAAAACATGACAACTGAAAACTAACCTAGAAAAGAAACTGGACGGTTTTGTTATCCTCTGGAAAATACTAGGCATCAAATGGAACGATTTTATCGACAACGAGGAAGTTAGAAGCAGAGTAGACCAATGTCCACTATCCATCACCATCTGATGGTGCCTGACTGAGTTGGCTGGGGTCTATTGTAGGACTCCCGACGAACAGAAATGGAAACCTCAGGGGAACCAGTTCAGGGGAAACCCAAGATGAACTGGCACAGACGATTAGCAGGAACCTTCATCTGGTTAACCTATGATGTAACGACGCACTGAGAGTGGGTGCTGGCTGATCCTGCTGGGTTAGTTTTACTGCCTCATGTATCACTCGACATGAGAGCACCTAAGTCTCAATCTGATCACAACTCCAGCTTTCACTCTTCTTCTCTTACTCTCTCAGTCTCTCTCTCTCTCTCTCTCTCTCTCTCTCTCTCTCTCTCTCTCTCTCTCTCTCTCTCTCTCTGCCCCGCACTCTCTAGTTCTAGGCGTTTGTTTAGTCAGCCTATTTGAACACATACCACAGTAATGGGAGCTTCGCTAACATTAATTCTCTTTGTAATGAAAGCAAGTTGGGTGTTTGTATGCAAGGTATCGTTAATATGGTCTATAATCTATGCATATTTAATATAATTCTGGTGGTGAGTTTTAATCAGGAATTTTTTCTAAAAAGTCTAATTAAAACCATATGTATCGCCAAGTTTTATTATGAGAGATTAATTTTCGTTCAACACATGATGGCGGCCCATTCAGTGGAAAATAATCTTTGATACACTAATACTATTAGGATAGCATGTGTACTGGGGTATATATATATATAT
>NC_068988.1:96668842-96673519 GCF_001194135.2 Octopus bimaculoides
TATTTATTTATTTATGTGTTTCAGCCAAGTGGCTGCGGTCATGCTGGTGCACCACCGTGATTTTCACGTTCCTTGCATGGCTCTTCTCCCCCACCTGACATGGTCCAATCAAGAGTTTTGATGGCACATCTGGTGTATAAGAGAATTTGACACAGCTGCCCTAAACTGCGTCTCATTACGAGCCATTGGTTCGTCTGGTATCGTGGAGAGGAAAGCGTCAAGTTTTGTCTTGAAGACCTCCGCATCCATGTCTTGCATGTCTCTCAAATGTTTTGGCAGGGCATTGAAGAGCTGAGGTCCTCTGAAACCGAGGCTGCTGCAGTATCTCGTTCTTATGTGAGATGCATATATATGTCTATGTATATATGTATCATTATTCAGTTTTATTTCAAGATTTTTTTCCCCAATAACGAAAGAGCCTAAATCGAATGGTCTGTTACTGGAATTTGAATATCAACAACGGTGTATTTTTGTATGTATGTCATTATTTAGTTTATTTCAAGATTTCTTGCCAATAGAGAAAGAACCGGTTTCTAACCTAGATCCAAGGTTCCTTTGGTGGAATTTCAGGACCAACAACAGGCTATTTTTGTTTGTATGTATGCATGTATGTATGTATGTATGTATGTATGTATGTATGTATGTATGTATGTATGTACGCTTTGCTTTATGTATGTCTTCTCATGTATATAATTGCATATCTAGACATGCTCATATATATATATATACTTAAATGATAAATTTCTGGAAAGTGTAACAGACTTTTACAGTTCCAGTGATGGACGAAGTAGAAGCAGTGGTGGTAGAATCAGAGAAGGAAAAGGAGGAGGAAGCTGCGGTAGACAGGAAAAGAACGAGGGAGGAGTCTCCGCCAAAGAGTCCCAAGAAAAGAAAAGACGAGTCAAAGAAACAAGACACTATGGAAAAAGAGAGTATGAAGATTCGAACGCAGGAACCAGAGCCAATAACAAGCAGGAGGAAAAAAGAACTGAAGAGCAAAGAGCGAGAGAGAAGAAGTTCGATGAATGGAAGGAGAAAGCAGGGAGGGAGGGAGGGAGGAATATGTAGCACAAACAGGACAGATTGTGGGACGGAATTTAAGAACAATGTTAAGATACGACAAGGATATAGAGATAGAAAAGAGATTAGCAAAAATGGAAAATCTAATAAAAGTCAAACTGAATTATGAGATGTTCGAACCCGATGAAAGAGCGGTTTTATTGGAGGTAGAGAGAAAGGAAAGACTGATGGAGTTATTTGGAACCAGAATCAGACCTACCAGGATATATATATACAATATGACAGTTCACCCAATGAGATGGAATTAGAGAACCTTATGGAATACATAACAGACAAAAGAGACTGATAATTAATATAATTAGAACAGTAAAATGGAACTGAGAGCTTGGGGGGGGGGGTTCGTAAGCCATTACATCCTTTCATTGTTAAATATTTCACTTCGTATTTCATCATTGATTTTATGTACCCCACGTTTTGTGTTGTCTGTCCTTGTAGTGTCCTCCTCTGTGTTGTGGCCGTTGTGCCAAATAAAGAAAGGAGTTTTATTAATGAACTTCTGACTTTAGTAATTGATGACATTTAATTTGATAAAAATAACGTCGTGGTTTCGTAAAATGATAAAACAACCACTTCATTATAAAATTGATTCTTGATTCTGTATTTGTGAGTATTTCTATGGGTTTCTTTCATTGTAAATCGGCATTTGCGCACTGACCGTTAATTAACATAATTAATATTACAAATATCAGAATATATTACTTTAAGCGATAACACGTGGGGACAAATGTACCGAAAAGCAGTTGTTATATTGGATCTCAATGACGTTTTCTTTCGATGCCCTTAAAAAATTGATGTAATCGCAAATAGTATTTAACAGAAAACACGAAATTAATACCCTATACATCATAATTTGAAGCATTGGTTTTACTTAAGCAAAAATTATATTTCTACAGGTCGCTAAATAGTAAAATGTCATCTGCTTTAATTTTTAATTATATATAATTTAGTTGCAATTAAGATTAAAATATTATTACGTAATTAGCAAGATTTATGGTAAATTCATTATATATTGGTCATGATAATATTAAAATTAATCTTAGTTTTACTGATAACTGATTCTGGAGCAGAATATCGGTTTTAGTCTTAATTATTGCTAATATTAACCTAGAATATTGCAAAACGGTTTTATAAACGACACCAAGCGATGTATAAGTGTATTTATTACATATGTGGGTGGATTTTTATTCCATTTCATGAAGAGACGAGACTTCAGCAACAGCTTTCTTATGAAAAATCAGCATCCTGCGCAAGTTTTCACTTCGGACATCAACTTAAATCACTTCATTCAGTGTAAATTTTGGAATTTTAAATAATTTTCTAAATATTGTAATGTCGCTAAAAATATTTTAAAAAATATACTTTTACGACCGGATAACATATGATAATGGTTTATGTTGCTGTACGATTGCTACGCCGATAATTTTCGTCATGAAGAACCCAATTTCAATCTTGGCTGCAGTCAATATTGGTCGATATCTCTGATCTGGAATAATCTAACAAAACAGTCGAATACAGTGAGTAATATGTTTACTTCTTATTTGTTATTAATCGTATTTGATACAAAGGAATAATTATTAGTTTTAACTAGAAAAAAAAATCATCTAATAGTTCAATTTAGTTAACATGGTAAAACATATTTGTTATAATAAATGTTCGAACAAATTATTATTGATCGCAAGCGTTCTGTAGAAGGAAAAGATTGTTTAGAAAGTATTTCGTTTCATTTGAGAAGACTGCGGTTAATTCTAAAGGAACATAATGTTTATTTTTGTTGAACAAAGTAACTTCCTGGGGTAAGCCTGCTTTTCAACACTCAGGAAAACAGTTACTGAAGAGGGATTATATTCAGGATATATAAATAAATCAGTTGAATGTTATCTGTATCTGAAACTATTGAAAAAGATTAAAAAATGAACAGAACTTGGAATACATTTCTAGATAAAAGCAAGCAGAAAGGCTGAGAGTAAAACGGAAGAACGAATGAGAAAACAATGATAATTTTACAAAACTATGAAAGTACCACTATAATGTGCTATTTCAGTGTGGAACAGTAAATTTTTCTGTAATTTATAACCTTTATTTATTTGTTTATTTATTGTATATCTTATGTTTTGTGAACAACAGCGACATTGATTATACTTCCTTAAGAGGTTGATCACTGGTTCAATGCACTTTTGGCAGTGGGAGTAACAACAGAATGTCTGTGTAACTTGGGCTTTGAAATGAATAACATGTTTTGTTTTTTTGTTTTCACCGATATACATGACAAAAAGATGTATGTGTGTATATATAAATACATACATATATATATGCATACGCACATACATGACAGTCCACTTCGAAGGTGTTTGCAATCCACGAACAGGAGATTGATACAAAATACCATAATGGAGCCACAAAATTCATCAGAAAATGTCGACCATGTGACATTTTCTGTGTGAGACATAAGACATATGTGACCATCAGTGTGAGTCAAAAAATGCCATCAGGCACTACCTGGCTATGCGGCACGACGTTGTTGCTAAAACAATATACAATGCCATCCAACACAAGGAATATTGCGAAAATAATATAAAGTTTTTCTATTTGTTTATTTTTGCATTTCATGTTTTGCTCTCCACCTAAATAGACATTCGCCAAATCTAGAATACTAATTTCTGAGAGAAGATTTATGATTTAGTTCTGTAATTCTATATTCTTTCGTTCTAAATAAACCGGTTCTTATTTCTGTCTCGCTATTTTCAGTATTGATACTATCTCGAATAAATATTGGTGAACTTTGCCATCTAAATTTATGATTATATTTCTTATATTTCAGTTAAATACTGAAATCCTGCTTGCGCTATTTTTTTAAAATTGGAATATTATCATTTAAAATTCTGTAAGAAGAGTAATTTTAGAACAAAACAGTGTTTATGATTTCACCATAGTATTTATAATTACAACAATGTGTGGAATTACGGGAAAATTATACTGGACGAAAGAAAACTACCAAAAGCCACGTTGATACCGTTTGGGCATCAATTTCATTTATTTTATATATATTGCCGATAGCCCCCAAAATTTGACTTTGTGTCCCCGTTGTGTTCTGAAAGATGACAACAAGATTTTCCTTATTATAGTCTACTTAGTTTAGAATTAGATCCAAGAAAACAGAACCACTTAGTAATATAATTCTTTTCTATCTAAACATCGGGCAAATGTTTCGTAGATTTACAGCACTGAATTTACAAGCTATCACAGATGACTTGAGTTACAGGGGCATATTACCCTATTATGGGAAGTTTATGGATACCAACTGCTCTTAAAGCGAAAATGCATTTGCGATTCCATTAATGCTTAAGTCATGCTTTGTTAATAGCTGACGTGGTAGACTGGCAATGGAGTGAACCTAACTCGACTTCAATCAACAAATTATTTGTAAGTTAGAGTTAACATATTTATTGCTGGGATCATTAAAACGCTAACTAGTAATAAATATGCTGCGAGAAAAATGAAAACGATATTATTCAATTAGCGTTGTTAGTTTCCTTTCCATTAAGTAGAATATGTGTGCGTGTATGCGTGCGCGTGTATAAATTATATATATATATATAT
>NC_068988.1:96674178-96674980 GCF_001194135.2 Octopus bimaculoides
TAACAACATTTAACAAAAGCATCTTTAAATGATTATTCCGGAGCCTATTCACCATCTACTTCAATCTGCTTGGCGTTTTGTTGCAGTTTTTTATGGAATAAAATTTATTGAAAAAAAGCCGCAATAATTATGCACCAACCTAATATATGCAAATGCACACATAAGCAAATAACGCAAATGCACACATACATATATATATATATATATAAATATATGATATATGATATATGATATATGAGGAAAGGAGACAA
This sequence comes from Octopus bimaculoides, assembly GCF_001194135.2. Lineage (NCBI taxonomy): Eukaryota > Metazoa > Mollusca > Cephalopoda > Octopoda > Octopodidae > Octopus > Octopus bimaculoides. The sequence goes on from NC_068988.1 coordinate 96,674,430, forward strand.
TGGTGGTCCTTTGGAAGCTATACATACTTAGTCGCTTGGACTACTGCTCCCTACTATGGTCACCACACAATATAAAATTAAGGGTGGAGTTCGAAGCAATCCAATGAAGCTACACAAAGAAAATTGTCTCAATGCAACGTATCAGCAACTGGGTAAGAGTGAAAGAATTAAAAGTGGGGAAAGATATGCAGTGATATACACCTGGGAAGAAATTATGTCTGTCTCTTTTTATGGAAACAAAAGTGTTTATAGGACTGCAAAAAAGTGCTCAAATCTAAATGAGACAAAGATAAAGAATAATTTTTATGAATTTTTAGTGAGTCATATTTACCTTTTTGATCGGCCGTTCCATGTGTATTTTATTCGAATATATATTTTTACCTTCTGTGTTTTTACCTTATGTGTTATATGTATATTTTTTTATATTTTTAAGAACCATGGTAATATTTATATATCATCAAATGTTTGAGGTATGGTGTTATATATAAAGTCGTTTACTCGAAAATTTGATGTTTCTTTATATATATATATATATATATATATATATATAT
>NC_068988.1:96675134-96676913 GCF_001194135.2 Octopus bimaculoides
TATATATGTATGTATATATGTATATATACCCTCACACGCACACACAGAGACACACACACATACACACATATATAATATATACATAAATGTATTTGTATACTTGTGTATGAGTATATTCGTATACATTGAAATCTTTTGTGAATTGTTGAGTGAGGAACAAAAACGGAAAGCGGTAGACAGAGAGAAAGAAAGGGAACGACTGTGAGGTGGGAGAGAGATACATAGATAGATAGAAATAGATAGATAGATAGATAGATAGATAGAGAGAGAGAGAGAGAATGCGTAAGTAAGAGAGAGAAAGAGCGTAGTAGCTTAAAGAACTATGTGGGTGCATACAGGCCGCAATGACGAAGAGTTTAACCTGATTCCAATCTCCATACTTGGTGGCATATGTTCAGCATCTTTCCATAAAAGCTTCAAGAAGTCAACATTAAACTCAAATCTGTTTCACAAGTCTTCCATCTCTAACTCTATCATAATAAATTCTTGCAATTTTTTCAACCAATCAGCAACTATATGTCTATGATGGCACATAAAAGGAAATCCCTTGTTAGCATTCTCAAGAGACAGTTTTATTTTACATTCATCCATTCCATTTCGCGTCACCTTCTATCCTAACACTTTCATTTTCTCTTGTTTATTTTAGGGCGTAAATTGTACCTATAGACATGACTATCACCTGTCTTTGTTAATCATTCTGAGATTTATTTAATTTTCTATCTACTTAATATTCGGAAATTTCAGAGGAGAATATCTTAATACATACGTACATACATACATACACACATACATACATACATACATACACACATACACACATACACACATACATACATACATACATACAATATGGTGGAAGCCATAGCTACTCATAATAAAAAGGAATGCTGGTGGAATGTGCCAGTGAAGACCTCAATAAAATTTAGGATAGAGAAGAGATACTGTGTACTGTTGTGGAAATTAGCTGCCCAGCGGATGTTAAAATAAAGATGAAAATCAGTGAAAAAGAGAATACTTATGGTAAGTTATTGAGAAATCTGCAGTCACTCTATCCAGATTACAAGTTCAGGTTTATACCTGTAATTATCGAGGCCCTGGGATATGTAGCACACTTTCTAAATACCAATTTTGAGAAATTAGGCTTCTCATAACCACAAAGGAGAAAGCTAGTTCGAAGACAACAAATCCAATCCATCATTGGAACTGTAAAAATCTGTAAAACTTTTCAGAAATTATCCTTTAAATATATATGAGCATGTCTAGATATGCAACTATATGCATGAGAATACATACATAAAATATACAAATCTGCGAATGCATGCATGCATACATACATACATACATACATGATGATAATGGCCGTCCACTCGTGATCGAGGAAGACCATTGCCGACCGTCAGGAACATTGTGCGCTCTAGGACTAACTTATATTTTGCATTTGCGTTGGTGGCTAATGAGCCCTGCTCTTGACAAGCATACACGACTGCAAACATTGCAGACCAAGCTTTCCCCATTCACTATACGAGCCGTGCGCTTTCGCGCAGCTCGCTTAAATTCTTCATGCTGGATACGTGCTCTCTCAAAAGGGTCGATCCCCTCCTTAACTTGCTTCCTCCCAGTCAGTGTCCTGCATATCACAAGCCTTTAATGAGGACTTGACACAGTCCTTAAATCGCAGCCTTGGTTTCTGCCGGAGTCTCCTTCCATTCACAAGTTGTCCATATAGCATCTGCTTAGGAATCCTGCTATCCTTCATTCTAATAAGGTGTCCAGTCCAAC
>NC_068988.1:96676923-96682494 GCF_001194135.2 Octopus bimaculoides
TGCTATCCTTCATTCTAATAAGGTGTCCAGTCCAACGTACCCGGTGCTTGTGCACCGTCGCCTCAATACTCAAGATATCAGCTGTTTTTTTAATGTTTATTATGGTTTATTAGTTTATTATTATGTTTATTAGTTTATTATGGTTCCCTGCTATAATTAACCAATATATGGCATCACCTGCGGCCTCATGGGTGCTGCGAACGTATTGACGAGTCATTTCTTCGTGGCGTATGCATTAGGGAAGAGATGGTAAGTGTACTTGGGGTAAGGCATATGATTCTGGAAACAGTCCCGGTGCAGCAGAAATGGTTCAGAAACTCTCTCTCTTTCTGCAACAGAGTCGAAAAGGCCAACCATTTTGTATTTAAATAAATTGACGAAACACACGCAGCGAAATCTCAGCATTAGCAGTAGATGTCTGCTATTCTAAATGACCAAATGCTAAACAATTCGGCTAATGTCCTCTCTGTATTAAATTACGAGACCCTTGACGGATGTCTTAGTTAATTAACTGTGTCAAAACTGCAATCACGAGATTTTACGATATTTCTGAAATTGTTTGCGGTTTATTTTACGGAGATGTCCTGCAGAGACTAAACTTGTTAGGGAGCCATAAAAACATCATACTTAGAACGTGTTCCTTATCTGCAACGTTTATCTGAGTTTAATCGTCCCTGGAACTAAATCCTATATAACATCTTCGCTGAAGATCGACCGCACAGATATGAATATATAAGTATTAAGGGAAATATATTTTTTCCTATTTACTCTCATTACCAGCTAATGGTCAATAAGAGAAAAGAAAATGTAGATGATATATTTCTTGTAGTTATAAGTGTATGTAATTTCGTGATGGTTTTACAAGGAGTTCAAGGAGAACGTGTCTTAAACCCTATCGCAGTGAGCGGAAGTTGATTGGAGTAAATGGGAGAGTAACCAAACACAGATGCGGAGCTGTTAATTTATGACAATTCCTTGGGACATTTTGCTTAAATTATTCGCAGGACGTCCTTAATAATGAATGAGAATTTCTTTTTTCCTTGCGTTGATATGATTAATAATACATGAATCTATATGCATAGAAATATTATCGTCTGGAAAAGCAAATGTAAGCATAATTGCATAAATGCATACAAGGAAAGTAGAGATACAAGACTACACGCATTAGAAAATACAAACACGCTGCCCCCCCCCCCCACGCACACACTCGCTCACACACACATATACACACACAAACATACACGTATTAATATAGGAAAATATGTATATATATTTATTTACACACACACACTCACTACCCGTTTCCCCCCACCCTATTTCTATTCTCATCACCAGACAATTCGAACGAAGCTCATCCTTTATTCATTTTGCTCTTTCTCTCTCATGAAACATTAAAATGTAATATTTTGTTTACAAAATTCGAAAACCTAAGAATTCTCACAAATTTCTCTCCTATAACATTTCAAATACTTTTTATTGAAATATATTTCTTCATGTTGTTATTATGAAAGTGTGTATGTATGTGGGAGGGGGAGTGAGAGATATAGAGGGAAAGAAAGAAAGAATGTTTGCTTGAGTGCATGTGTGTACTGCGAAGCGTTTATAGGACAATCGCAATATCAGAAACTGCTCTCGGTTCCGTATTTAGCTGTAAAGTGTAAAATGTCCTCGAGATTCTCTTGTTGCTTTGCACGGATTTCTCTGAGAGAGAGAGAGAGGGGGGCGAGGGGGCGTAATACGACGTACATTAATTCGCATATTTGATGCTCCATTGCACATCTTTCATCCGATTGTATAGTGTTCTGCTATTTCAGCTCAAATTCTGCTCTACGAAATTAGTGAATTTGTAGCTCTATGAAATTCATATAAGCTACTGTAAAGATTTAATAACTTAAATTTCTATTATTCATGTACAATTCCCGCTAAGTTAATGATTACCTTACGATATATCGGGGTTCTTGTAATGAAAACACACACGAGAAGCTTTTTGATTTTATATCAAATAAAATCCCTAACTGATTGTCTGCTTTCCATCAACGGGACTGACGTAGGAGCCCCCTATGTGGTAGTTCATGGAAATATTAACCAAATATTCCAATAATGACGACACGTTATATAATGCACTCTCGGGTTTCATGCACATTGGAAAAAAAAGATTAAAAGACGGGATCGCCACAGCTTGAATGCCTTTCATCGTAAGTCTAGTCCATCAGGACTCACCGAGGGTTAAACAACTGCAAACATAATAACGAGCGAAAATAATCTGTGATTATTATGTTTCCTCGTCTATTGTTAACCCTGATCCATTATAAATATATTAAGGCGGTGAGCTGGCAGAATCGTTAGCTCACCGGACGAAATGCTTACCGGCGTTTTGTCTGTTGCTACATTGTGTTCAAATTCCGCAGGGGTCAACTTTGCCTTTCATCCTTTCGGAGTCGATAGATTAAGTGCCAGTCATGCACTGGGGTTGGGGTTGATGTAATCGATTATCCCCCTACCCCAAATTTCAGGCCTTGTGCCTATAATAGAAAGGATTATAAATACATCCTATTACCTTTGCCAAAAAATAAACAGAAAACTAATTTGCGTATCCTCAATTCCAATTTTGCCCACTTCTCTCAAAACTGCTGGTCTTGAGTACTCTTTCTAAAAATTTAAGGGACAAAATATGGGCTGCTATGATGGATGCTGCAATCCCTTTTGCAATCTTCATTCTGAGGTTTGTTCATACCACATCTTTGTTCTCCAAACAGTCTTCTACTGATATTAACACTCTTCTGCCATCCATTCCAGTAATGATATTGCCCAAGTATTTACATCCTTCACTAGATTCGGACCATTTAGCTTTGACTTCATTAGCTTCCTCACCCTTCTCATGTACTCCTTCTCAATTTTCGTTTTCATTTCTGTAGTTAGTACTCTATCAGATTCTAATACACCTAGATACTTATAAATCTCTCTTCCTTTCGATGATTTTAATGTCTGGCCACCTGGTAATCGGGTGCCTTCGTTATACTTCATTTTGTTGTGCATTTATGAGTTTGTTCTTGTATGTTTTTTGTGGGGTGTTGCTTAATAGTGTATGTAGATCACAAATTAAGTATTTCATACTATTTAGGATTATGTGTTCTTTCTCTTTTGGTTGGTTTTGTTATGGGTTCCGTTTTTTCAGCATTTACTTTTTAACTGAACACCGCCTATGGACGTCTCTTGCTGTTTCTTTCGTAGTTATAACCATAATTATAATTATTATTGATGTACCATCTATCAACCATTTCATAGTATTTATGAGTATCTGTTCGCCGTTCTTTCTCTTTATTATTATTATTATTATTATTATTATTATTATTATTATTATTATTATTATTATTATTATTATTATTATTAGTAGTAGTAGTAGTAGTAGTAGTAGTAGTAGTAATCGTTGTAGTAGTAACAGCAGTAGTAGTTGTATTTTTTTGCATCCGTTTATGAAATGGTCAAGCGGTTAATCATCTTCGTACATCTCTCAATTTATGTAATTGAAATGTTTTCCTCTCAATGCTTTCGAAGCATTCTCAACGCAGCTGTTGATTTATTGGCCGATTTTATTCCTAAGAATGTTACCAAAGTGAAAATACAGACCAGCAAGCCGAACATAATTTCTAAACAAAAGTGTGCTATTTCTCTATCACATACGAACATAAAGGAAATTTATAAATAAATCTAAAATACCCCGAGGTATTTCAGCTTCATTTGTTTACGACAAAACTCCTGATTTATGATAAGATAAACATTAATGACTGCAGTTCTACGATTAGTGCTGTCGGTCGTGTTGGTTTGGTTTTAATTTCTTTAAATAAATAAGTAGTTAAAAAGTTCTGGCAGGCGGTTAATTGATATAACACATGACAAAAGCATCTTGGAAAGACTTGATATCAGAATATTATCTATTGAAAATGTTTAACAGAACTCGTTGTCATCGATGTCATGTATGGTCCACCAGCAGCGCATTGACGACGCTATAACGAAAATATTCCCGATTAAGCGCTGAGTTCTCCATCTGCTTTACCACTCTTCTGGTATTGTCCATCCATTGCGTTCTTTGACTGTCTTTGACTACTCTCGACTCCTCCCTTCCATGATCATATTTTTTAGACCTCTGTACACTACTTAAATTGTAAGGAGTTGCCTTTACTATTAAAAAAAAATTGTATATTTCTAGTTATTATAATTAATGTAATCGTATTTTTCATACGATTTTGTCCCAAACAGAGCTTGAGGCCACTGCAGAGAAGGTTAAGAAGACTACATATCCGAATGATGTCGATTGACAGAAAACTTAAAGGACTGAATTTGATAGAGCAGAGGGAAATGAGATGGAAGTGAGTTCCAGAGGGCAACAGTTTGAGGAAAGAAACTGTTAGAATAAAGAGACGCATGACTAAGAGGAACCTCAACAGAGAAATGATGCACCTGGGAAGAGAAGGCCTTGATAGAGGGCTCTAGAGCAGAATGTTAATCAAAGCAATGAATATAGAGATAATTATTTACTGTGATATCCTTGGTGTACTGTTCTTTTTCAGTTATTATTAGTAACATGAGAAGCCCGATAGATTACAAGATTGTTAAGACTAGATTAGACACCTGGCATGCTTTTACGTTCTGAGTTCAAATCCTGCCAAGTTAAGCGTTATTGAAGTCAATAAAATACTTGAATCAGTTTCTGATCTTTAGATTCAGATTGACCCCCGGTTGAGCAAAGATATGAACAAAGGAATCCCAGCCGTGACCATCTCCTTTTATTAGTCATTCTCCATGTAGAACTACAATAGCTAAAATATAATGACTTTTTTCATGACATTACGATGTGATATGAGGGACAAGTGACTGCTATTTCTAGGAAGTAGAGTAACCACCTCGTAGTGGTGTTTCTTCTATCCGGAAGTTTTAGTAAAGTAAAAGAACGATTTAATAGGAAGTCCCATCAATAATAAAATCATTTACCAAATCTGTGTCCATGTGAAAAATCATTATTCCATTAGAAATGTATTGATGTACGGAATAGCGCACAGTGAATGATGTAATACGTACAGTGTTTCCGTATAAGGTACAATGTTCTGTGTACAGTGCAACCACGTGTGTGTGTGTATGTGTGTGTGCGTGTGCGCGCGCGCGCGCGCGCGTGGTTTAAAGATGGTACATCGGAAATGTGTGTGTGTGTGTGTGTGTGTGTGTGTGTGTGTGTGTGTGTGTGTGTGTGTGTGTGTGTGTGTGTGTGTGTGTGTGTGTGTGTGTGCGCGCGCGCGCGCGCGCGTGGTTTAAAGATGATACATCGAAGAACGTGCTTGAAATTTTCATAAGCTGATCGGTAGCGAAAACTTTTCATTAAAATGTGATGCACCATGTGAAAACGTCAGTAATATTTTCACAGTAAAACTATTATGTGAAAACATTTGTTATGTGAAAAAATAACTTTTTATCTTTATGAAGATAAACATATAGAAAATATTTACATTCTGTGTTAAATAAAACCTTTCGTGTTCACATAAATAAATGGAACATATATAAATTTAGTGCATTTGCAAC
>NC_068988.1:96683953-96684882 GCF_001194135.2 Octopus bimaculoides
TATATATATATATATATATGTATATATATATACACATACACATACATATATATGCATCTATCTATCTATATATGTATACACATAGATACATCTACGTACTCACAACCACATACATACACATACACATATTTATGCGGACGTATATGTATGTGTATATATATACATATGTACGCATGTGCGCGTGTGTATATATGTGTGTGCGCGCGTGCGTGTGTGTGTGTGTGTGGAAGAGAAAGAAGGAGAGAGGAAGTGGATTTTTAGAAAACAATGTGAGATTCGCGATGGGAGTTATTCAAGACATGTTCATTGGCTCTGAGTAACTTACATGATGTGTGTTACACATTCACATAAAGATGCTATTTTCGTCCACTAAACTAATCACACATACTCTACGGCATTCGGATGGAATACGGGTACATGGGATGCTTTCTGAAATGAAATCATCTTCAGTACTAGTAGTAGTAGTAGTAGTAGTAGTAGTATAGAGAAAGAGAGAAAGAGAGGGAAAATAGAGAAATATGTATGTGTAGCAGTATATTATATACATGTATATATGTACGTATGTATATATACATATATATATGTATATATATACATATATAAAAGTATATATTACATATATATGTATATATACATATATGTATATATATATATATATATATATACATAGATACATTCATACATATATACATATATACATACATATATATATGCGAGTAAAAATAAATACAAAAAAGGTGGGTTTTTTTGTATGATTGTGTATAGAGGAATATATTATTTTGCTTAAAAGAGTTCCAACACTGTCTGTTTTTTATGTTTTATTTATATTCCTGCAGAACTAATGTGGGGTATAGAATATGGAATATACAATATATAATATGATATACAATATACAATATAAAATAAAATAAAATATATATATATACATA
>NC_068988.1:96685527-96687528 GCF_001194135.2 Octopus bimaculoides
ATATATATATATATATATATACACACATACATATATATATGATGTGCATATACGTATATCTCTGTGCACGTGCATATATACACAGACGAGTGCATTTATCATTGTATAACATATTTTCGTATGATTCTTTTATCAGAGTTATAATGGATAAACAAGTAAACATGAATGATCAGCTCGTTTTCACTCCCATTTATGTTACGCAGTTAGTTTATTCAAACGTTCTACTTTTGATTTTTGGGGGTGGGGGTGGGGTCATTATTTACACAATACTTAAAAAACTTAATGTTATTTTTATAAAATATATATTCATAGATCAGCTGATCTTTTTCTGCCAAGATCGTCAAGACAGCGAATATAAAGACAATCCCTCTATGCATACAGTACACAGCATACAGCATAGAGCATTTCTCTCTCGATATAGAGTGACAGCTAAAGCCTATGAATGTATTCTGTAGCACAGTAAAGGCGCCGAGTTGGCGGAACCGTTAGCGCGCCGGGCGAGATGCTTACCGGTGTTTCGTTTGTCTTTACGTTCTGAGTTCAAACTCCGCCGAGGCAAACTTTGCTTTTCATCCTTTCGGGGTCGATAAATTATGTACCAGTTACGTACTGGGGTCGATTGCCCCGCTCCTACTCCTGTATTTCAGGCCCTGTGCCTAGAGTAGAAAGGATTCTGTAGCACAGTATGGCCCTGAAACAAAGAAGCACTTTTAAAGCACCAACTTCATTATTGAATTAGCAGCTAAAAATGTGGTTCTATCTATAGGTGTAGGCATGGCTGTGTGATGAGAAAGTTGTTTCCCAACAATGTGGTTCCGGGTTCAATTCCACTATAGGGCACATTAGGCATATATCTTCTACCATTCCCTGTGCCAACCAAAGCATTGTCTGTCGATTAGCAGATGGAAACTGAAAGAAGACCGTCATATATATGTTTGTGTGTGTGTGTGCGTGTGTGTGTGTGTTCGTCTTTTCCCACACAGCTTGCTTGACAACCGATGTTGTTATGTTTACGTCCCTGTAACTTAGAGTTCCGGAAAAAGAGACCGATAGAGTAAATACCAGATTGAAAAATCTGTACTGGAGTCGATTCGTTCGGTTAGAATTCTCCAAGGCAGTGCTCCAGCGTGGCCGCAGTCAAATGACGGAAGCCAATAAAAGATAGAAGACATATATACTTAAATTGGTTTAAGTCAAATAAAATCCTTAATAATAATGACTTTATAGGGAGATAGTTAGAGTAGTCACTTCTGACGATGTCCCAAAACAGGGTTGAAACTTGCCCGGGTGTTCCCTCTTTTATTGCCGAGTAAAAACTGTATTAAAGACAAATTGTTTAGATGTCTCTACATAAAGTGTTGGCTAAAACTCCATCATAGACACATGTTCTGTAGTTAATTGTGAAGCGTTGAAACGAAACACTGTCAACAGACCAATAATTTCTAATCTTTCTATTTTTTTGGTTTCAGATATCCTACATCGAATGCTGTATTATCCAGTTGAGGATAATCTAAAAGAAATTCGCCTCATTTTTATTTATTTTTCTTTTTTGATTTTACTTGTTTGTTTAAAGAAGATTAAACTTGTGTGGAACGTGATCTGTTGGTGCAAACTTTGTTTCTTAACAGACATATCTTTGACAGATGTATGTGCTTAAAGCAAGAGTGGAGCAGGCCAAAAACTGGGAGGTCCTTCACATCAATTGTAGGCGATCAGTGAGGAATGCGATGCTAATGCAGACAAACATTTGCCAAGTGAAGGCATTTGATAAAACGAAAGTTAAATCATAGAGAGAAGCTGGAGAATCATGCCACGGTTTTCAGGAAGCTAAAGTATTGGATGTGGAATGGAAAAGAAAAAAAACCCCAGGAATAAGTGTGTACACACATACACGTGCGTAGATACGCAGATACTCACACACACACACACACACACACGCACGCACGCACTAAGACACGCACAGCTATATACACACTGACTCTCATACACAAACATTTATCT
>NC_068988.1:96687737-96689468 GCF_001194135.2 Octopus bimaculoides
ATATATATATATATATATATATATATATATATATATATATATATACATACATGCATATTTATTATTATGTTCACACACACACACATATATACATATACACACATACATACACAGACAAACACCCTACTACGCCTCTATTCACAAGAAGACACACATCTGTATTTGTCACTGTTAAAATAGTTTTTTTTCCTCACTGATAAACGCATTTTGTTTCATTTGAAGACAAATCGTTTTCGTATTTGGAACTTCTTGAATTACACCTCATATAAATAAATGAATGAACTCTAGAATCTGTGCATTGAGTTATTGATATTTTGAGATTGGTGAGATTCGAATTCACAAAGCACAAAATGGAAGACAAAACCGTGGGCCTGTGAACAGATGTGCCAACCCGCCGCCCCACATACAGACATACAGAAGAAACACAGCCATATATAATGCATGCACGTGTGCGCATGCGTGTTTGTTTGATTTTGTATTTTTGTGTGTAAATATGTATCCATCTATACATATATATGAACATGTATGTTCTGGGGTGAACTTCGTCCTTATATTTTTTAACTGCTTCATATATCCGATAGAAGGGTCTTCCCGGGTTTTTTCATAGCATCAAAGTAGATCTTGGTTTAGATGTAGAGTCCAAATAAATCGGGAGAAATACATGGGTCTTCTCAGATCGCTTACTGGTGCTCTACAACCGTTTTCGTCTATGGTGGCGTTGTTAGTTTCGTGTTAGCGAAATGACTCGTGGTATAAGGAATATTTGTAAATATCGGGTCTGAATAACTCTACGTTGGCAAATAAAAGGCATTTTTCTTATTATGATTAGAGAAATAAACCATTTACTGATTTAGACTGAAGGAGTCGACATAAATGTGGAAGGAAACGTTCGAAACGAAATTATAAACGATTCTCTGTGCCTGCGCGTCCGACGGTGGAGCCGCCTACTGAGAGAAAAGACTCCTTTGGCGAACTTCAGATAACAACAGAAAAAATGTCACTTGTTTGAATTTTAAAAAAACACTTGTTGCCTATTCTCAAAATCTCGGATATAAACAAACCTCGCAGCAGCATACTTTGTGCATCACAATTTTACCGAAGGACGAAAAAAACAAAACAAAACAAAAAAAAAAGCAGAAAAAGAAAGAAAAGACGCATTTTTTTTCGAGATTACAACTAAATACCTGAACAAAAAGTACTTACTTCTTTAATAAAGATAACCATTTCTACGACCAGTTCTAAGGATATGTAAATTCGTTTGGTGTTTGTTCCTAAGAGTTAAATCGGCTTATGTCACCCCCACTACTCTCCTCTTTTTCTTTAATTCTCTGCAATCCTTCCTTCCCAGAACGGTGTCCCTCTGAAATTCCTTCCTTGCTCATATCTTTCTTGCAAATACCGACTGATAGAGTTTCAAAAGGAACGTTAAAGATACCAGTCTCACCGGACTGGGAGGGTCTACGAAGACTATCACCACACTCGCTTCATCCAGGCGCACCAGAACGGTATCGAAGGGATATTTGGATTACCATTACAATACGAAGTCGTAACGTTGATATTTAACACCATGTGTAAACACAAAAGTATAACCCATACACACATACATATACACACCATATATATGTATATATACATGCATCATATATATATATATATATACACATGTACAAAAACATATATGTATATACGTGATGCGTGTATATATATATATATATATATATATATATATAT
>NC_068988.1:96689884-96690546 GCF_001194135.2 Octopus bimaculoides
CACACACACACACACACACACACACACACACACACACACACACACTCAACAATTGAAGTGATTCAATTTCGCCAAACTCTATTGTAAAGAAATTAGAAATCATGAAGCAATAAAAGAATCAAACGAAAACCTGAAATGAAATATTTGATTCGGAATGGTCGTCTGCAGATTTCCTCGACTGCAAGTAAGTTATGGTTTCTCTTTGAACGTTCTCGGCGCACTCTTATCAGATTCCGTCAATATTGAGACATATTTCATGCATCTGAGACACTGATATTTACAAATACTGGTTTTTAAATGGATGTCAAGTGCAATCGAAATTCCACCTTTAATAGTAATAACAATAACAACAACAACAACAACAACAACAACAATAATAATAATAATAACAACAACAACAACAACAACAATAATAACAACAACAACAACAACAACAACAACAATAATAATAATAATAATAACAATAGCAAAAAGAACAACAACAACAACAACAACAACAACAACAATAATACTAATAATAGTAATCCTAATAATAATAATATATACACTGGAAGCTATGCCAACATTATGGAATAACAACAGAAAAAAGATGGTATAAACACACGCCAGAAAAGGTCACAGAAAACGAGAAAGCAACCATACTCTGGGATATGCCAATACAC
>NC_068988.1:96691428-96692289 GCF_001194135.2 Octopus bimaculoides
CTGTCACCACCTTACACACACACACACACACACACACACACACATGCAGGAAGTAAATAGACACCATTAATTTTCAAAATCTTTTATTTAATACGCAAAGCAAACAATTGAAATGTAATCGATAGATAGGACTACATACTTTAGTATTTAGTTGACATTCCCTTTGCAGTTTTTAATTCAGAAACTCTTTTTAATTCAGAAACTCTAATTCAGAAACGTATTCGACTAAACTATTGAAGGTGATGCCCCAGCATGGCCGCAGTCCAATGAGTGAAACAAGTCAAACCTACCACGTTTTCCCAGTATAATCTTTAGGTATTTTGGTCTTCATTCCTTTACTGTTATTAAACAAACCCAATTGTCTTATGAGATTCATTTTTTACGCAGATATTTTTAAATTCCTCCCTCAGGGATATCACAACCTCAAGAAATGGATGTAGGAGGTGGTATATTTTCTCAATTTGTATGTTTCTTTAATTCTCTTTAGAGACCTCATTGTACACTTTTGGAACGTAAGTCTGACTCTTTCTCTCTCAGCTTCTCAACTCTTGACAATCTCCATCATTTTCACTATACAACCATTTTACACACACTTTATCCATTAGGATGTCTTTAATAGTTTTGTTTCTCCACCAAATCATAAACATTATAAACCCCGTCACCTCGGCCCCCTACAACGACTATTGCCGTGTCATTTACCTTCTGTTATTCACCTTCCCTTCACTTTCTTCCCTCGGAACCCATCATTTCTGCCATTAACTCGATCCGCCTTTTCACTTCTCTCGTCATTCCCACCAACCAAATCCATCACCATTATTACGTTCACCTTCCACCACCACCACCACCACCACCACCACCACC
>NC_068988.1:96692776-96693790 GCF_001194135.2 Octopus bimaculoides
CCACCACCACCACCACCACCACCACCACCTCAGCTACCATTACTAATAACGGATATTAACAAACGTCCGTTTCTCTTAACATAAATGCCATCGCTATCATCGTAAACACTAGTTTTTCAAATAACCACCTCACTACCCGAACGCTACCTCACACCAACACCACTACGACCTCAACCACCATTACCATCTCGTCCTCCTTCCATCCTCCTTTTCATCGTCATCATCATCATCATCGTCATCATCAGCATCATCATCATCATCATCATCATCAACATCATCCCTACTCCCATTGTATACATCGTCACCATTATCCTCTGAAATATCGATCCCTGCAATCCGTACCCTAACTCTAATATTTGTCACTGTTCGATCATCAACCACGAAACCCATGTGCAACTAAATTCAGCGCCAAAAACCCATCGTCTGCCACTTCACCCAGTGGTTAACTCCAATTAAACTAACAATAACACATTCAGGCTCGTCCTTAACTGACCACCACTACAGACACCACTAAAGATCGTCAAAACTGCAACTATTACAAAGACCGCTAGAAACGTACGCGAGAAATTCTACACAATGCTTCGATCTGCTAGAAATATCAACCAAATCTTTTATATATATGCATATATATATATTCTTTTACTCTTTTACGTGTTTCCGTCATTTGACTGCGGCCATGTTGATCAAATCGACCCTAGGAATTATTCTTTGTCAGCCTAGTGCTTATTCTATGAGTGTTTTGCCCAAGAGCTAGGTTACGGGAACGTAAACACACTAGCATCGGTTGTCAAACGATGTTGGAGGTGGACAAACACAGACACACAGACATACGCATATTCAGTTTCCGCCTACCAAATCCATTCACAAAGCTTTGGTCGACCCGAGGCTATAATAGAAGACACTTGCCCAAAGTACCAAAAATGGGACTGAACCCGGAACCATGTGGCTGGTAAGCAAAGCTACTTACCAAACAGCCACTCCTGTGCCTATATATATATATATATATATATATAT
>NC_068988.1:96694336-96696242 GCF_001194135.2 Octopus bimaculoides
TACATATATATACATACATGTATATATACACACACACACACATATGTATATGTAGAAGGTTGAAAAGGAACACACGAGTTGATATATATACGGAAAATAAGACAAGGTAGGAAATGCTAAAATAATTTTATCATGAAGAACATTTTAGGACCGGTTTCAGTCATTAAGACTATTAAATTGTAGAAAAATTAAATGAAATGTTTTTTAAAAATATTTCCATCGTTTTAAAATACATGGGATATTTTCCTTTTTCCTGTCTGTCTTTTTTTTTTTACTTTTACCTTACTTCACTAGTTGTGAACAGCTGACACTGTAGTACATCTCCAGTATTAGAAGCTGCGCAAAGCCAATAATAATAATGATAATAATAACGATTTCAAATTTTGGCACAAGGAGGTGTTAAGCTGATTCAATTAACATCGGTGTTCGACTGGTACTTAATTTATCAACCCCAAAAGGATGACAGGCAAAGTCGAACTCGGCGGAATTTGAACTCAGAACGTAGCGGCAGACGAAATATTGCTAAGCATTTCGCCCGTCGTGCTAAAGATTCTGCCAGTTCGCCGCCTTTGCCATTTCATAATATTGGTTAGCAGAAGACCGTCCGGAGAATAATTTTTCTACCATTTAATATAATGAATGGGATTATAAGGATGTGAAAAACGGCAATTTATTCCATATCTGAATTAAAATAATAAATCAAAAAATACATTAAATTAGTTTCTTTTCAACAGGCCTTTCTTGAGGGATCTATTCCTGCAAATTTGACTCATGGATTAAGAGAGACAAATTCGCAGTTTACAATAATTAAAATTAATTAGATATAGAATAGAGTGGGGAGTTAATGGGGAGTAGCTCAGTGCCACATCTGAACACCTGCTGCGTGCAAATTGAACACTGAAGTGAGAATTGACATAATTCATTTAGTAAGTCAATTTTAAAATATATGTGTATTTACATGTTAGTATGTGTGTGTATGCATATATATGAGTGTATGTATGCAGAAATCACTGATTCCTTATTCAAAATAGTGACTGAAGTTCACGTGTCGGGAATCACATGACTATGAAAATCATATATATATATGTGTATGTATATATATGTATATATATGTATATATATATGTATATATACATATATACATATATATGTATATATATACATACATACATACATACATACACATATACGCATATATATATACGTATATAAAATCCTTCTATGTCTCTCAAAAAACCAAATCACTAGACTTACAGACTAAACATACGTACGCCAGAAAGACATGAATGTATGACGGAAATGTTGAGTTAATATGTTGCAGGAGTCAGTTCTACCTGATACGATAATATCACCCAGGAGACGCCATTACCGTCATAGTTTCGCCCTTATGTCCCATAAAGTTTCTCTTAACATCACATTCTTGTTAAACCTACTGCTAAGTGATACGATGTATTTCTAAACCGTATAGGATAAAAGATGAGCAGAACAGATCGCACCAAGCCTGTTATGATAATCATACCACACAGACGTGTATACATGTATATTTATCAATAGATGTATGTTGAAATCTGTAAACAATGAGTCTATATATTCATATGTATATCTATCTATCCGTCTATCAGTATGTTTGTCTACATCATATGTGTGTGTGTGTTAAGTAGTTTTATATTTTAAAAAAAATCACATTAAAATGAATAATTATTATTCAATACTTTTTAGTTGAGTACATATTTATTAGACTTTTAATAGAGCGGCGATAGGGACTTCGAAGCTTTGGTTCGGCCTCTTAGTATTCATCGGACTCAGGAATCATAGTCAACCCTCTCGTGAAAATTTGATATACACATACACACATACATACATACATACATACATACATACATACATACATCCATACATACATACA
>NC_068988.1:96696252-96701348 GCF_001194135.2 Octopus bimaculoides
ATATATAATATATATATATATATATATAATATATATATATATATATATTAGAAGGAAAACGACAACAGAACCAAGGCAGGACGCCTACGACGGATCCGTCCGTAGCTCCTGCCTCAGCTGTCAGCTTGGAACCTAACGGATCACCAATTGTAGCACTTACACTCCGTACCTATTCGTTTAGCTTACCATTCCCTTTAATATGGCAAGACGCATCTGCACCGTAGTTACACAGCCCACACTACAGGAAAGAAGATTACATGGACTAAAATGTTTCCTTAAAAGACAAAAAATATCCGATGAACCTTATCAATACAGCCATCATTTTCAAGGCCCAGAACATTCCAGTGGCAACACTGGGAAAAACAAACAAAAAATAAAATAAAATAAAAAGGACAAAACAGTCATCCTTTTTGTCGTCATCCACAAACTAAGGAACTCAAATTTATTTTATGGACTAAATTTATGGACTAAAATTTATATTATTAAAAAATTTTAAAAATAATAAATTAAACTAATTAGAACTACCAATGAAGTAATTTTTTTTCTGTTTTCAAATATATATATGTTTCAAATATATATATGTTTGTTCGTGTATGTGTATGTGTGTCTTAGCCTTATAAACAGGGCTAATTTAACTATTTCTCCACGGATTGAAATAAAATAACCTTAATTGATTTTCTAATCTTATTTGACCCTCATCAGAGGCGTTTACATCAATTTGACCAATTTCAGAGAAATAAACACTCAGCCGGTTCATATACTCTATAATCACCGTAGCTCAGAAAACTGTATTTACTAATTTGCATACCTTAAGTTTTAACACTTTATTTTAAACAGAGCCCTATCAACTGATATTATATATATATATATATAAACTGTATCTGTCAGCGCAACGGAGTCTAGCAAGCTGAAGCTTTAATGTCATTGTCACCCCTCTTCTTCTTGTGAAAACAATAATAAGCATGTACTCTACAGAAAATATTGTGTAATGTTAAATCGTATTTTTTTTTTTACAAGTCAACAGAAAAGTAAACATTTTTGAGGTAATTAAGTTTAGTTACACTTCAAGTAGTGTTTTTTGTAGAGCTACTGTCTTGTTGTTGTTGTTGTTGTTGTTGTTGTTGTTGTTATTGTTCTTCTTCTTCTTCTTTTTCTTCTTCTTCTTCTTCTTCTTCTTCTTCTTCTTATTATTATTATTAATCTTCCTTTTTCACATAGTTATAGAACGGAAATGACTACTTGAAGTATGACGACCCTCAGGAATTAAAGATGTCATTTTGTTCAATAATGAGAAGCAATGTCCTTATTAAAGACAGAGATGGAATCAAAACAATCTCGTAATTAATTGACAATTGAAATAAATGAATGACAGCTTTTCTTACAATTTCAAAATATCGCTTCAACAATAACCAATCAGCCTCTTCATTTTCTCACATTGTTTTTGCTTGTATTGTTTCTATATGTTTGATACTATTTTTTTCTTAATTTTCTATAAGTGCTGTTCAAGTCGAGCACCTGTTGACCTCTACATTACAGTTTATTTGTCGTTGGAGTTCGTGCATAAGGGCGCACTGGGCAGTGGTTCGGGGACCCCCCACAGGTCTAGGGGTCTAATTCTGATCTATGTATGCTGCGTATTCCTGTCAATAAATAACTACTCCACAAGCCGTGCATTATTTGCCCTGTGGCCTATAATACTTTTAAGATGGCCCCGTGGCTGAGTCAATAATAGAGTAATAAAAACCTAAACAAAAGACCAACGGTTCCTGATCTGTTTATCATAGCTGTATTGTTTCCTTGGTCAATACTCTGAAGTCACAAATCATAATTTCATCTTCCAAGCTGATGACTCTGCTACAGAATGGGAAATATTCGCATATGTAAGAACCAGGAGCTCCGTCAAATTGACCAGAGTTCGCTTTATTTTTAGTGCTGAATTGAAAACTGCTAACAGGTTGAATTGAATGAGATGCGTAAAGAATATTTCGTCGATGCAGCAACCACTCAGTATTCAATTGACTTCCGGCATGAAAAATCACGCAAATATAACCCAAAATTAAGTACTGTCACTAAAACCTTTATTATTAAAAGTATCATCGTGTTCTGATACAAAATATTGGAGGTAAATCAATACCACAAGCCGTTTTACTAAACGCTCTACAGACTCTATTATCCACCTGCTTCTTTACTGTTATCACACCGAATTGTGTTGTTCCTGGAGATCCTTGGCTACCTCTCAGTCACATATATACAGTTAAGAGTATTTTTCATCTCACCGGACACTTTTCCTCCATTACATATTTTCATCACTTGCTTCTGACCACGATTCCAGCGAATTTCTAAGCACATAAATCCAAAGTTGAAGAAATCCAGTTCCAGTATCCGGCCTTAGTGTTTCAAACTTTCAGAAACATCCGTACGTAATACCTATTTCCAGTCACACACACACACACACACACACACACACACACACACACACACACACACACACACACACACACACACACACACACACACATTCGAGTTGTTGCAGGTGTGGGGTGTACACCGTAATAAACATTTGACTCCTTTAATAGCTTTTAAGCTTAAAACTTGAGGATTTAAAACTGCTTATCTGTATCTAGTTTCTGATCAGAATGCCGAAAGGGATTAAAAATAGTTCCCCCTCTCAATCAAGATCACTCTCCATACACAACCATCATTTGGAGTTTGCAAATAAATATAATAATTATGATATCGTTATTTATATTTTGTTTAATTTTAATCGCTGAACTAATGATGAAATATCTGCTTTTCGTGTCATTGTTATTTATATTCTTATTGCCTTTTTTTTTCCAGTATAGTTTCATATCTGAACTAAATAAATGGTTTAACTTCTTCTTTGATCTCCAATACGTATATCTCACTTCTGATATTGCGTTCTATCCTTCCTGAAAACATATATTTCTTTAATTACTTTGCTATTTAGAACTTGGTGGTAAATTTGAGTGGCGAGTGAGAAAAAAGTGTCTGACTTTCTGCTACACAGACTCTTGAACTGATGCGGAAACTAATTATATTTGCCATGTCAAACCATTTAAATTTAATTAAGAAATCATTAAGGTTTCTTCAGAAATCATTATTTATACCTTACACTAAATCATTTACACATATTGTACTTCATAATTATCTGAGGGCAAGAATTCCTTGACATCGCATAATTACTTTCAGTACATATTCATTAGCTCACAAAATCACCGCTAAATTTTCTTGCAAGAAAAATCATGTCTCGCAAAGAATTCTCCGGAAGGTGTTGATGTGGAAGAAAAGTAATCTATTCACATTTAAATTTGAAACTTTGAAATGGAATAAGTCGATTTATAACCCCTCTGTGCGCCGATGGCATCTCATTAAAGAATATTGATACAGTTGAACGGAGCACATATATTAACAAAATGCTCAAATATAAACAATTCTTGTCATTTTAGAGAGATTTGGACTTAATGGTTTCCTGTTTGATGCAGCTGATTACTTTATTAATTGCAAAATTCCTAAAAGACTTGAGCCCCGTACTATTTCCTTTACGTCCATGTTTAAGTATATACGATTATTTTAAGTTGAAAATTGGAATATTTGAAACGATCTTGTTCCCTTGAGCACAGAACAGAGTTTAAACGGAGAGCAAGCTGCAAACGTTTTGGTATTGATCATTTATCAACATCAACAAAGCAATCTTTAGTGAAACAATACGTTTATAAAATAAATTCCTCTTCATGCCGATTGGTAACGCACTTGCGCGCGCGTGTGTGTATATATATACATGTATGTTTATATATATATGTTTGTATATGCATTTGTGTGTATATATATGTGTGTGTGTGTGTAAGTGCATATACGTATACACACACACATATATATGCCTAGGGTTTTAAAATACACCTATGCTGCTTGAAATATGACCTAATATGCTCTAATGCCGCAGTTGACGCACATTTTAGCTCTTATTTCTAGCAATGTAGGTGGTTTTTAACACCCAAGTCATATTTAGTGACGATTATAATTGTCTTTTTTGGTGAAACATTGCAACCTACTGTTTACATTAATTTGATATATGTGTGTATGTGCGTATCAGTGCAGGTGTGTGTTTGTGTGTGGAAATGCATGGCTTGTGAGTGGTTAGTGTGTTGGACTCGTGATCGTAAGATTGTGGTTTCGATTCCTGGACCGGGCGATGCGTTCTGTTCTTGAGCAAAACTCTTCATTTCACGTTGCACCAGTCCACTCAGCTGGAAAAACGGAGCAACCCTGCGACGGACTGGTATCCCGTCTTGGGAGTGAATAAATATGTTATCCGTAGATTTATTGCAGAGGAGATGGAATGAATAATAGACTTTATTGGGTACAACACATGTTTCGACCTGTTCTGGGTCTCTTCAGGTACATCAATAAAATTATTATTGCATGAATATTGAAACATTTATACAATAATTAACGAGTTGAATGATTGCCTCAGCATTGCCATAACCTAGTGATATCAGTTCATAAAATAAGTAAAAGGAGATGTACAACCATTGCACCATTTCCTCTGTTCATCAGAGAAGAGAAAACATGGAAGCCATGATTGTTTTCAGTAGTTTATTTTTTAAATTTTTTGTAAAATAATTTTAATGATTTATTGAAATACGTTTGTGAAGTTTTTATTGAAAAAGCATATTGAAGTAGTTGTGAATGTACCACCCTCAAGAATGTACTTTATATTTATACCGTGTCGTGGCTAATTAGCTAACGAGTAATTATTTCTACATTCGTTATAGTTAATGAATTTAATGAAGTTACTTTATTCTTTTTTCTTTATTTTTTTGTGATTTTTGTTTTTGGTGGCGGGATTTTTGTATTTGTTTACGTATATGGGGATCTATGTGGGTTGCATATGTTTTCGTATTGGTCTGTATGTGTGTGCGCGCGCGTGTTTGCGTGTGTATTTGTGTGTGTGTTTGAGTGTGTGTGAATGTGTGTGAGACTGACTGCGTGTGTTCTCATATTATTTTATCGAATAAAGTTACACATTGCGCTTGCAGCTTCTGTCTTCTCTCAGATTTGACTGAGCCCCTTCCACT
>NC_068988.1:96701730-96704080 GCF_001194135.2 Octopus bimaculoides
CATACATGCATACATACATACATACATACATACATACAAACATACATACATACATACATACATTCAAGAATACCCTGTTGTTGATGATGAAATTCTAATGAAGGAACCTTGGATCTAGGTTAGAAACCGGCTCTTTCTCTATTGGCAAGAAATCTTGAAATAAACTGAATAATGACATACATACATATATACATGTGTATGTATGTATGTATGTATGTATGTATGTATGTATGTATGTATGTATGTATATGTGTTGATAAACTTATTCATAGTCACAAAACACATACATATAAACACACATTCACGCATATACATATAATTTCACATATAAATTTGAACATACGTTTGTGTGACTGCCTCTTCCCTCCACCCACTCTCCGCTCTATGACGTCGCCTGCTGTTACAGGAATGCCTATCTGTTTGACATCTGCTGTTGTCTCTCTTTCTCACATTCTACCTTTCTTTCTCTCTCCTTCTCCGCTTGTGTCTCTTCCTCTCTATTTCTTTTTTTCTTTTCTCATTCTCTGGTTTTATATAATCTTTATTTTATCTCAATTATTATTATTATTTATATATTTTAATATATATTTGTCTCACTTCCCTCTCCTGGCTATCTCTCCTCCAGTGCCTTCAGCAACCCAGCCGACTGCGTCTTTTCGCCATTAATACTCATTTTATGCATTCAGATATCTTCTCTGCAACATCGTGTTTCGCTGATTTGTTTCCTGTAACTTCTTTCTTAAGGTTCTTATTTTCTACATTTATATTCATATTTTATATATTTTATTTTTATTAATTATTTCTTATTATATGTTAGTAAGGGTATTAGGGCAGTTAGCTCAGGCTTACGAGATAGCCCCCACCCACAGTTACTTACTCGTGTTTCTGCTTGTATTTTGTTTTTATTATTCTTAATATATTTCATTTTACAACGCTTTAATGTTTCTTTTAAATCTGATGATTCTCTTCCTAGTCTTTAATGGAGTTTCGTTATAGAAATAGTTTAAAGATTTAGCTGTGTCGTCCAGCGTTTCATTAATACGAATAATTTCACCGTTTTTTTAGCACGTGGAACCCTGGTGTTCTTTTGTCCTCGTCATGTCATCATCATCATCATCAATAACATCATAATAACAACATCATCTGTAACTACGTAGTTTTGGGTTCAGTCCCCCTGTGCAGCATTAGGCAAATGTTTTCAAGTATAGCCCCAGCCTGATCTATATCTTGGATCTATGTACGTGGAAGCTCCCCGTACACACACACACACACACACACACACACACACACACACACACACACACACACACACACACACACACACACACACACACACACACACACACACACACACACACACACACACACACATAATGAACGCGAAATTTTGTCTGTCCGTCCGTCTCATTTGCTCTACATAGACATATTCTACCTTTTTAGAATCAGGATGTGTGTTCTTGAATGACTTACAAACATCTTCCACGCTGCAATTGATTTTGTTTCAGCACAGGATCTCAGATTAAGTCACTTGCTATGCAAGTATACCTCCGTAACAGCAATCAGGGATGAAATATATATATTTGTAAGATGTATATTGCTGTTGATTTCGACAACATAAAACTCAAGCAATTTACGTCAATGATGCAAGCTATGTGCATTAACCACCGCCCCGCAACGAAGAAGAGTGATGGAGTTCAAAAGATTTCATTCCCAGACAGGGGAAAATTCTCGTGAAATAAGGAAAAGTTGTTTTAAATGGTTTAAATAAATAAATAACTGCAACGGAAAAGACCCATGTAAAAATGGCAGAAAAAAAAAAAGAAGTGTTTCCATGTATATGTGAGTGCAACGAAGGAAAGCTGGTCTCAAGAAAACATAAACACTAACCTAAATGTTTTCTACAGTTCCGCCAATGGAACAGAAACTGTGCACTGCATGGGTTGTTGTTTGAATGAAGTGGGTTATTCTCGACAGACCCCTCGTAGGTAAGTGGAATATTGAATGAACAATTCAATAGATTTTTTTTTCAACACCCTGCTGGTACATAAACAAAGAGCTGTGATAACAGAGAGTTTGGACACTACAACTTTATATGTAAGTGGTGGGTTGCAACCACCAATTATACTGACTTACTGTAATAGCAGCTGTTATAAGGTTGTTAGCTGGCAGAATCGTTAGAAAGTCGGATGAAAATGCTTAGCAGTATTATATCCGGCTCTTCACGTTCTGAGTTCAAATTTTGCCGAGGTCAGTTTTGCCTTTCATCCCCTCAGGATCGATGAAATAAGTACCAGTTAAAGCAGTGGGGCCGATATAATCGATTTGTTCCTACCCTTCAATACGGCTTGCC
>NC_068988.1:96704670-96708269 GCF_001194135.2 Octopus bimaculoides
AGAGAGAGAGAGAGAGAGAGAGAGAGAGAGAGAGAGAGAGAGAGAAGAAATCTGGTAGAAAGATAGATAGATAGATAGATAGATTGATTGTGTAGGATTGTGTATACAACTGACACAGTGACAACTCTGAATAATTATGAACTGCACTGTTTAGCCATGGCTTAAGGCCCTTGTTTCGACGTGCGAGTGTCTTGTTTCCCAATGTTAGGCGAACTATAATTTGAACCTACATTCTGTAGATGACATGCGATATGTTTAACAAGGCTTCTAGAAGTAATCTCTGCTGTGATTGTCTGAGTCTTTTGGCGTGTTGTTTTCCCACTCACCTAACAACAGCTGAGTCGTTGTTAGCTCAAAGTACAGTGTTTTTAGGGGCATATATAAGAATGAGATAAGCCATTTAGGGGACAGGTAAGGAATGATAGTGTGAAGAAGTGACTGACATTCACAATGCCAGGGTAAAGCGATTTTGTGCTCGTCTTCGGTTGAGGCTAAATAAGTTATCGCAAAATTCTTGTGTTTATAAAAAAGGCTTTCAAGTAAGAAAGCAGCCATCATACGATAATTTTTCTCCTCATATCTGCAATACACATGTTGCAGACATTTGGTTATTGGTGGTCAAAAGGTTCGTGAATGACAATAAATCAAATTTTTTAAACATTATAAAATATTTTTATAGTTTACCAACCGTAAATACTGGTTTTGTAAATGTGTGGTTGTGTTGGTAAGATCCTACTTTGAAGGGATTGGCAGTTGAACCAACAATTCCTTTGGAGACAGGATTGTTTGATAAAAGGCTTGACATAAGACAAATAGCAACAGTTGGTTGACATGTTTACTAGAGACGTGAGTCTGAGTTATTTCTATTCGTTAGAGATACAATGAATATTTTGGTGCATCTATAGCCACATTTCATAATTTTACTCAATATTTTATAATGATTATGGTTCGTTAAGAAATATTTTGGACTAAGTTAAAAAAGTATTTCGTGACATTAAAACGTAATAATGATCTTAAAGGTGGGTTACACAACACAGTATTAAGGTAACTGCTGTTTCGGGAATATTTTTATAGAGCTGAAATTGAACTAGTGTCTATATATAAGCGATAATGCGAAGTCATCAATATGGAGTGTTTTGTTAAAGAAAATTACGCCTGAAGAATTGTATGATAACATTTTTGGCGAAGCCTAAGATTGATGTCAGCGAGTCATTGAAATTGATTTCGATGTGTTTCCTTTTGTCATTCGGTTTTGCCATAAACATGTTATGTGCTATTCTCAAGGCTTAAACTGATGTCAAAAAAGTTTACGGTATGAAGTTGGTCGTCTAATATCTTGATGGGGTTCTCCTTTAGCCTGACGAACTGATTTATCGGCGATGTGTGTAATTATGGGCCCTTCATCACGATACAAACCAGATTCTTTCATAAGGACTATATGTTTTATATTCGGCAGGATGGAAGGACCAATTAAATCAGAACTCCTGTAGAGTGTCTGCCACCGTTTTTAATTAATAGGTCATCGTCGAAGGCGAGCAGTGACTTGTGATCCGATAGAATTATTTTCAGGTCTGGCTCTTGGTTACGTGGTTTCAAGTGCAATTTAAGACTTTAAAGTTGACAGAGGAATTAGAATCAACAATGCCCGAACTGGATAAATCTATGCACGTTTTGTACAATTAATGTTATTAAACTGCCGGACGCCGGATGTGGTATTATCCTAAAGTTTTATGAAAGTGACTACTGAAGATTAAACTAGGATTGCTCTACTGGACCTACCGAGTTCGCAGAATGTTGTTTAAATTGTCTGCGAGTGGTGTTCATGGCCTTTGGATGACACATAAAATGTATGTAGGGCTACAGACTATAATCTGTCATCAAATTCTATGCTGGTAGCAAAAGATTTAGTTTCAAGGTTGATGAAATACAATGTTTTTATACATAAACAAGATGTTATTAGACAGACAGGTAGATAGATAGATAGAAAGATAAACAGATAGATAAATAAATAGATAGAGAGATAGATAGCTCATTGATTAAACAAAGCAAAATAATTATAAAAAAGTGTATATATTAATATGTGTGCGAATATGTATATATACATTTATAAACATATGTGTGTGTGTGTGTAAGGAGAAAGGAGATGTAAACTTGATAAAATGACATCTTGTATCGTATTTCTCGATGCCGAGGCTTTGAGAAATAAAAGGCAAAATTCCTGGTAGACAGAAGCCTCAGGGTTGCTCAAGGTTAATGAAACGTATCGAATTTAATCAGGGCCTTGTATCTAAATTGATTCTGACGTTAAAATTGGAAGAGTTGTGACTCACTGTTAATTCTTAAATTGAAAATATATTACATGCGCCGGTGGTGCTTCGATGTAGACTTAACAGGGATTATTAAAACAAAATGAAAAGAAAAAAATGCATGTATGCGTGTATGTGTGTGTGTATGTATGTATGTGTGTGCATGTATGCATGTATGCGTGTATGTGTGTGTGTGTATGTATGTATGCGTGTGCATGTATACATGTATGCGTATATATATGTATGCATGCATGTATTCATGTATGTATGTACGTGCTTACGAGAACTGCATTCATCAGAGTTGTCTCCCGCAGTTGTCAATGAAAAAGTTCCGACGTTTCGAACAGAAGTCCTTTAACTGCCTAATTTTTAATTGTTTATGTATGTATGTATGGATGTATGTATGTATGTATTATGTATGTATGTATGCATGTACGCATGTATGTATGTATTTATGTATGTATGTATGTATGTATGTATGTATGTACGAGGGAGGCAACTCTGGTAAACATATTTCTTGGAAGCTTTCAAAGCTGGACGTAGGCTTCCGTAACTTGCTGAAGTATTAACGCGTAAACTCATTTCAATAAGTCTTTTAGAATCATAAAGTGGCTGAGATGCTTTCTGACGTTTCAAGCAGTCGTCATTTTTCAAAGAAAGGACACATCATTCAACTGCTTCATCTTTTCGACAACTTCACCTAAATAACTTGTTGCAGGGTTGTTTACGTCGGTGTCCAAGCTGTGACAATCAGTTGTTTCAGGTCCAGTGTATCTAGAACTGAATTAATTTATCCAATGAATTACTTTCCTTTGTTAGATGTGGCTGGAAAATAATTAGGCTGTTCTTTCATGCAAATTTATTGACTTTTGGCTCGTTTACATAACATTGCCTGGGTTGACGTTGAAGATAAATTACTCGAGATGTTTTATATTTTATTTAAAATCCTTGGATTGAGACATTTTATGAAATGACACAAACTCGCAACAAATAAATCAAGACGCTCCTGTCTGGCAGCCATTGACGAATGTTCAAAAAATATTTTCGAATAAAAAAGTAAAATTAATCGAATCATTAAAAGAAAAAAAGAAATAGAAAAATCAAAATAATAATGATAATAATAATAATAATAATAATAATAATAATAATAATAATAATAATAATAATAATAATAATAAAAAAAAACACATTAACATATTTTTTGAAACCGAACAAAAAAATTGTTGTTCTCCACTGCAGCGACAACAGAAACAGAAATGATTGAATGGACGACAAACACTTCATCATTTGTGA
>NC_068988.1:96708614-96708841 GCF_001194135.2 Octopus bimaculoides
CCCCCTCTCTCTCTCTCTATCCCTCCCCCTCTCTCTCTCCGTCGCTTTCTTCATCTCCATGAAATCTTTCTTTCTCTGCTCCTTTAACCCTCCATCTTTTGCCCCCCTCCTTTCTTTTCTCATTCATTTACCGTCCATTTCACTAAACCCTCTCCTCTCCCCTTCTTCCCCACTACCACTGCTGCTACTACTACTACTACTACTACTACTACTACTACTACCACTAC
>NC_068988.1:96708851-96710397 GCF_001194135.2 Octopus bimaculoides
CTACTACTACTACTACTACCACTGTTGTTTCTGCTGCTCCATCTTCTGCCATACACCCTTCCCCTGCTCTTCTTCCCTACTGACCCCATCTTTAAATCTTTATTATTTCTACCACATCATCCTTTCTTGTTTGGTGTTGTTGTTGTTGTTGTTGTTGTTGCAGATTTCCTTTTTCCTTTTCCCTTTCTTTCTTTCTCTCTCCCTCCTCCCCACCATTCAATCTTAAACAGACACCATCCCTACTTACATCTGTTCGCCTTATTCTTCTCTCTGCTCTTTGTTCATTCTTTTCAAATATTTCTAAATCACCAACGTCTTCATACTCACTACCACCACCACCACCACTGTCATCATCATCATCATCATCATCATCATCATCATCGCCATCTTGCTGCTGCTGCTGATCTTTGTCTTCTTACTCTTCGCTATCAACCATCAGCTCCATCGTAATAAACACGAATGCCACAGCCGTCAGCACAACCGAAACAACTACCACCACCACCACCACCACCACCACTACAACCACTGCAACAACCCTAAAAGTCAATAGAATCATCCCCGTTGCCAGAAATATCACAACCAGCGCCAGCAACGTCGTCACCAAAACTGGTTCCAATAATGTTTCTCACATTGGCACAATGGCACGATGGATCGCGGGCGGCACAATGACATATTTGGTTCGTCTGACAAGCGGCACAATTATAGCGTTATATTAATCCAGTGTTACCGCAATAAAACAGTCAAATGATACATTCATTAACTCTTTTGTTTTTGTTTAGTCTAAAAGGGAAGCCCTGTGCCCTTAACCTTTTCAGTATCTCTAGAATAGAAAGAAATTGGAGAGGAAAGTATGGTCAGACAGAGAACTTGGACGATATTGTTAAATCAGAAACGCGCCGAAACAGGGTCGTGGTGTTGAAACGGGCGATGAGTTAACTCTAAAACTTGTGGGACACGACGTCAGATTATTAGACTGACGCATGACTGAAAGGACACATTGCTAGTCGTAAGCTCATTGCAACTTTGTACATTGCCAGAATGCCATCGAATTGTTCTGTCGGCCCTGTGGCACAACGACATGGGCGACAGAGAGTCACATTGACACCTTGGTGCAGAAGCAGATTGGCACAATGGTTCATCAGCATATTGCTACGATGACTCATTTTTACAATGGGAGTTGGTGCGAGTTTGTGGCGATCTGCATCAGGAAAAATTATATGGAGCGGTTGGTGAGTTTGCTATGAAGGTGTCATGTTTCAAGACTATCACTTCGTCAGAGACATTCAGACAGACTGACAAACATACATACATACATACATACATACATACATACATACATACAAACAAAAATACCCTATTGCTGATGTTCAAATTCCAAGAAGGAGCTTTGAATCTAGGTTAGAAACCGGCTCTTTCCCTATTCGCAAGACATCTTGAAATAAACTGAGTAATAACATACATACACACTCACGCAAACACACACACACGCATACTCATATATATACACACACACACATATATATATATATATATATATATATATATA
>NC_068988.1:96710451-96717679 GCF_001194135.2 Octopus bimaculoides
ATACATATATACAGAAAGGGAGAGAGAGTGAGAGAGAGAGAGTGAGAGAGAGTGAGAGAGAGAGAGGGAGAGAGAAAGGGGGAGATAGATAGATAGGTAGACAGACAGATAGACAGACAGTGCCAAAGATGAGAAAAATGGAAGGCGCAATGTAACTTGGAGAGAGAAAGGTGATGTTTTGCCGAATAAACATATCAACACACTTGAGGAAAAAGAAATGATTTCGAGAGAAAACCAGACAGAAAGACAGTGTGTGTGTGTGTGTTTGTCTACGTGAGAGAGAAAGAAAGAAAGAAAGAGAGAGAGAGAGAGAGAGAGAGAGAGAGAGAGAGAGAGAGAGAGAGAGAGAGAGAGAGAGAGAGAGAGAGAGAGAGAGAGAGAGAGAGAGGATAAATGAGAAACAAAGTCAGGCCAAAAGGAAAGGAAGAAGAAAATAACAAATGAAAGAACGTGAAACAAGAAAATGTAAGATAGGCATCAGAGAGAGACAGATATATATATAGAGAGAGAGAGGGAGAGAGAGAATGAGAGAGAGAGAGAGAGCGAGATGTAGACATATACATGTGTGTGTGTGTGTATTCGTGTACATGTAATCAATCATATATTCCATGTAGGTTACGACACCCTGACAAATAGAAGAGTCTGTTTCCGTCAAAATATAATTATAAAATAAAGAAACAAATTAAGTGATCACATGACTAAACAGGGAAACAAATGTTTTTGCATATTTAAGTGTTGTGTTTAAGAAACGAACAAAATAAATTTATGCGCCATTAATATCTCTATTCTAGCGTTCGCTTCTTTGATCTGTCAATCAATTCCAGACGTTTTCAACAAAGATTACGGACAATTGCTAGAGATTTTTTATCTCTACTCAGCTGTTACCCACAAGATTTTGCCAATGCATTGCATATACGCATACATATATATATATATATATACATACAGGGTGCGATGGGTAATTTTTTGCCATTTTACATTTTTAATTTCGCGTATGCGTATTGCTTGTTTTTGATTTTGTCGACTACACAGTATAGTAGAGTCAGTTAGGCACCATCTGTGAAAAAAACACCATCATAACGCAATACATGTACCGAGATTGATAAAGACCAAACATCCAGTCAGCATCATGGTGTGTGGAGTGATCACTAGTGATGGCGACGTTATGCCTCCATTCATCTTCTCACACAGCCTCACACTCAACGCGGAGGCCTACATCAAGTGCTTGGAGGAGGTAGTGCTGCGCTGGATGGTAACTCTCCACCATGTCACAGAAGCAGGAGAACCCAGTCATGGCTGTCAGACAATTTCTGCGACCACATCATTCCTAACATCTAGCCATTTCACTTCCAAGATTGCAACCCCCTTGATTATTATGTGTAGGGCGCAGTTGAGTAAGAGACCAACACCGCTCCTTGTAACACGAAAGATGAACTGAAGCCAAGGATTATAGCAGCATTCACCAACTTAAACTGTCCAGAATAGTTGCAGGAGATTCCGAAGTCGCCTGGAGGCCGGAATTGAAGTCAATGGCGATTTTATTGAACAAATTTACTATTTAGTATTTCAAGATACTTTTATGTAATTTTAGTAAATATCTGTTAAAATGAGATGTCCGTGTTATTTTCATTTTTACGCAATTTAGACAACAGTTTATTCACCACTCGGTACACGTGTTTGCATCTCGGTACACGTGTTTGTTCAGAATAAAATTCAGTACTGAATATATTCTGGTTAAATTTACAATTTAAAATTTATAAGGATTTTATCCTATATTTAAGCCACGTGCCTTCACTTCTCGTTGTATCGGGGCAGGTCAATTTTTTTCTAATTTGACTGATTAATTAAATTAAACATACACATACTGATATATATATATATATATATACATATGAACCAAGTAGGACTTCTCAGTGTTGTCATTTGCCCTATTCGTTCTCACTATTCAGTCTTAAAAAGAAACACTGGATAATGTAGCCCTAGATATACCATGACATACCACGTCTACCACTACCCCTACCATCACCATAAGAATACCGTTTTTCATAACTCTAATGTTTTCCCCTAATAGAACTCACGAGGCGCTAAACCGCCACAGCAGCAGGTAAAAAACATGTGAGGCGAACAAATGCCGGAAGCCATGTAAAAAAGCGGCTTCGACACATCTCCTTTAATTTCATAGCATATATACCTGCCAACGTTTCTGATATATACGTGAGTTGACCTCTTCAATCATCTACGCATCAATCTCACTGACAGTTTTGTGTTAAAGTGACATTTGGCAAAGATTACGAGATATTTGAAGACAATGCACCAAATGAAAAATGAAATTTCGGTGTCATATTAAGGATTGAATGT
Source organism: Octopus bimaculoides (assembly GCF_001194135.2). Taxonomy (NCBI): domain Eukaryota; kingdom Metazoa; phylum Mollusca; class Cephalopoda; order Octopoda; family Octopodidae; genus Octopus; species Octopus bimaculoides. The sequence continues at coordinate 96,712,810 of NC_068988.1, forward strand.
ATAACACCAACCATAATCATTATTTGTATTGTTCCAAAGGTAATTCAGATGCATTGCACTAAGATGGGATGTCGGACTGGCTATCTAAGTACATTTGCTTAATGTCAAATTTTCAGAAGAGACAGTTGGTGGGAAACAACAGTTCTCTTGCAGCCATCAACGCTTCCTATATGTCACCAGATTATGTTCCCAACACAACTAAAATCGAGCGACTGAAAGCAGTGAAGATTTTATTAGAATCAAATGAAACGAAGAGCTTCGCATGTAATTATGTATGTATGTGTATGTGTATATGTATGTATGTATGTGTATATGTATGTATGTATGTATGTATGTATGTATGTATGTATGTATGTATGTGTGTGTGTATATTTGTATGTGTATATATACGTATGTATGAACTTATCTTTCCTTTTTCAATTGAAAGTAATTTCTGACGGCCGCCTGCTCTAAAGTAAGGTTGTGAAAGAGATTTACTGCAAATGATTTCACTATTGGCTTGGGCTTGTGAATCGATCCTAGATCAATAAATAAAGACCAATCATCAAAACCTGCCAGCCGTCTGCAATCTTGCTCTTTGATATTTGACCGTGTGTAAATGCTATTGGTCATTATATCATAGAAAAGGATATGATGGCTGAAGAGAGCGAAAACTTGAAGTTTAATATACCACTACAATGTGTCAGTTTTTCTTCTACTTTAAAGATCATAAGTAACTAACATGTTACGATACTAAAGAATACATTCTGAGAACTTGACCATCTGCGTCTCTCGACTGAAGTAGATCTTGACACAACAATTGTTTCTTACTACACAATATTGTTCAATCACTGCTTTAGTGTAAAGCATAACCAGCCATAATGAAGAGGAATATAAATTAGTTTATTATATTCTGATGTCAACAGATTTTTGTTGGTCAAAGCCATTTGATCATTGTTTAAGAGAACATGAAAAAGAAAAGAAAAAAACAATAAATAATCAACATGATATTCTTGTTTCTCTTATTATTTTTGCTATATAATTATTATTGTTTGATAATTATCATTATTGTTGTTGTTGATGTTATTCATACGTTGCTGTTGGAAACCCCATCTAAACCACTCGTCAGGTGCCATCCCCAGAACTCGTCCCATTCTGAATGGCTCTGGTTCGAGTTTAGTTTGGTTAAACTGTTAATGATTGTTACTAAGATGCTGGTAGTTTATTGAACCAGTTAAAAAATGAGAGCTTGTTGTTGTTGTTGACAAAGATTACAACATACCCACTGAACGGGATGCCGGCCCCTCGCCAGGTTAAGTCGTCAATTTTTGTAGGAATTAGTGTGGACTGAAGCAACTTGAAACGAAGTGTTTTGCCCACACTACACAACTCACAACCCAATCCAAGAATTGAACCTAGGATCTCGCGATCGTGAATACAACGCCTTAACCACTAGGCCACGCGATTTCATCATTATTTTTCTTACCATTAAGCAGTTGTGCATCCGTACAGAAGTGTTAAGTGGCGTTTATTGTTGTAAGTAAACAAGCTTGGAAGTTTGTGGAAGTGGGACGGGGAGTAAGATGTATGTGAGTAAAAGTGCTCTGAACTCTTGGCTCCACACTTGATGTAATTTGAAGGGGAGAAATAAAGGAAGAATAGATATTTTATATAAATGGAGGGATTTAGAAGAAGAATAACACCAGTCGCCACCTTTAAGCATGGCAGCAGTGTGAGTGAGGCCTGTCTATTGTGGTAAAACGAAAAGAAACACGTACACAAATACACACACACACACACTGGCACATACACATAAGCTCTCACACACACACATCTTTTAAAAGGAATCTAGTATAAAAGATTATCCAGATTTGATAAACCTGAACAGGTTTTGATAGGTTTTGATGAGTATTTACTAATGAGTGAGAAGCAGTGGTGGGGGGGAATTAAATAGAAAGTTGTTGAGGATGAGAAAGAAGAGGAAAGAAAAGAGAGGGAGAGAGAGAGAGAGAGAAAGAGAGGAAGAGAGGAAGAGTAACAAAAGAAGAGGTTCGAGGTGTGTGTGTGTGTGTGAGATACGGGCGTGCATTTGGAGTGTAGAATGAAACAACAAAGTATTCTGTAGCCGTGGAGTAATTTCTTCGTTTACTTTAAGCTGAGGACCCACACCTCGTCACTACTTTGAGTTGTCTTTACCTTAATCGTTCTTAGCACTTGACTGAAAAACAGAGGAAGCGCGATAGAAAGAGGGTAAGGAGGAAAAGTGGGAGAGAGGAAGAAAGAGAGAGAAGGAAAGATAGAGAGAGAGAAAGGAGGAGGGAGAGAAGGGAAAGAGAAAGAAGAGAGAGAAAGAAAGACACTCTACATGGTGTCTAGACCTGCTAGAAAATACAACCAGGTCTTTCTCCCTCTCCCCTCTTTTCTCTCCCTTTTCCACTCTCTCAAATTACATTCTACCATTAAGAAACTTTAATTTCCTATTTGGCTACGTTCTTCCAGGGTTTGGTGAAGCCCTGTTTCTCAAGATTGGTGCCAAGATAATTCGTCCCATGTCCGAGTAATAATTTCAGATGTAAATCTAAAGTTTTATTCGGAATGGAGTGTCTGAAGGTTTCTCATTACAGTAAATCTATTGAACACCTCATTTCGACTGCTGCTTCTTTTCTCTGTCGCACATCGTTTGTGTCTGGCCTGTTATGTGTCACGGAGCCTTTAACAGGAACTTCCGTGGAATTCTTAACGAGAGTTCAAGTCGGTCACTAAAAAAACGACAAGATTTTTGGGGTCAAGAGAGTTTCCGGTGTTTGTAAATATGAGGTTGAGTTGCTGTGTTTGGTTCGATTGTCGATGCACCCCACCCAAGTATGTGCATCTATTTACCCTAGAGAATCTCAGATGGAAAATCTTTGAAATGTCTTACAAATCTTCACTGTGCCTCTTATACATTGCATTTGGAGAATCTGTGTCAGCTTTTGCGCTTTCTTCAAGAAACCTAGAATGGTCTTTGGTGGCAATCATCCCCCCTCTGAACATCAATGTGGCCAAAAGAACAGAAGACATTTATGGAACATTGATAAGGAATTTGCAAACCTAGTACCCAAGTAAAACTTTGAGCTTCTACCTATTATTAAACTCCTATGAAAGTTTAGTTTCTGGGTTAAAAACCAGCTCTTTCTCTCTCTCAATGAGAATTGTTTAAAAATGAAACCAGACTCTGCATATATAGATACATGTATGCAGTAATACTTGCATACAGACAGATATTCATATCTACGTCGAAACCGACGTAGAGTCATCTGGAATTAAAGGGTAAAAAAGAAAATCCTGCAGCATTATGGAAATAAGCTGCGAAGCAGATGTTAAGGCGGGGACGTGCGTGATAAATGAGGAACAGTCGCTCCAAAACCAACTGTTGCTTTCACTCGATTTTAGGCTGACATTTGTGACTGTAGCTTAAACTTTCCCTGGATTCTCAAATTATACACTATCGTTGTGTTTTAAAGGAATACATGTTAGAGAATGTACTTCTAGACACACTATAGTTGATAAAAAAAAATGACGTGCTGTCAAAGAAAGAATGCCTTTCATCACAGATCTGCGCAGTTAGGGCTGACTTAGGGTTAAACAACCAGAGCAATTACGCTGATCTTTAAGGGTTGCCAAATGGTTGCTTCTTTCTCTTGAAACGCTGGGTATTTCAGGCACACATGCAACAACAGTGTATTTCTAAAACTTCAGTACGTGGCTGTAATGTATTATAACAGTTCTCACAGGAGACTCTCGCCAGTTGCTAAGAATATCCAAGGTTCATTTAAAACCAACAACGGAATATTGTTTCTACAACTGAGGTGTTTCTGGCACATACGGAATCGCCCGTGATCACCTCGAAATAATCCTTTTAGTGGTTTGTAAAGACTCACTCACTCACAAACACAGTACAACGGTTGTCCACTCCACCGTGTTGAGCTGTTTTCCCTTTCTGGACGAAGGCATGGCTGTGTGGTTAAGAGGTTTGTTTCGCAACCCGATACTTAGTGGTTCGGTACAAGAGATCGATAGAATAAGTACTATGCTTACAAAGAATAAGTCCTGGGGACGATTTGTTCCAGCATGGCCGCAGTCAACTAGCTGAAGCAAGTAAAACAATACTAATGTTCATGTATATATGTTCATATAACTCTCTCTCTCTCTTTCTCTCTCACTCTTTCTCCCTCTCTTTCTCCAGAAGTACATACACACACACACACGTGACCTGTTGTCGCACATTGTGTTTTTTTGGCAGATAAAGTCTGTGACACTTGAGCTGATACGTTTCAATATCTCTACCAACGCCAAACTTCTAACATGGAAAGATCAAGAGCGCCAATTATCTTAACTGATGCATGTAAAACCTGAAATTCCCAAATACAAACACAGAATTAAACAAATCATGTAAGGAAGAGAAAAAGTGATGACGTGTCATCAACAAAGATTGCTTTTACTGTGATTATTCGATGGTAATTTTCTATTGAAACCAAAGAAAGAATAACACAGAGCGACAGGTTAAACATGTACGAAAGGAAAACATTACGATTGTGAGGTATTTGGTAGCGCGCGCACACACACAATATGCCTCTCTCCCTCTTTCTCCCGCTCTCTCTTTCTCTCACACACACATACATAAACACACACAATCTCTCTCTCTCTCTCTCTCACACACACATACACACACACACACAAACATACATACACACACAAATCTTGGGTATTTGTCAGTTTGTCTCTCTTTCTCTCTCCTTCTGTGTTTCTGTTTTTCTCATTTTCTCTTTTCTCGACTACTCTCTCCAGAGAAGAGAGATTACAGAATATGGTGGCTGTATGACGGAAAGAAATACAGTACATACATGTGTGT
>NC_068988.1:96718256-96719084 GCF_001194135.2 Octopus bimaculoides
ACACACACACACACACACACACACACACACACACACACAGATAGAGTGAGAAATTTGGGCTGAATATCCTTTCATTTAATTTATTATTATTTCTTTTTCTTATTTCAGAACGATCACAGAGTAGATAAGAGTATTTTCCTTGAAGATTTTAGAATGAAACTTTGCCGAGCGTAACAAATCCATTGGCCTATATATTGTTAGACATTTTACGCACTTTCTCCTGCTGGCTTCTTTATGCCATTAAAAATGTAAGCATCTGTCAGCCTCCGCTTCTACCACCACCACCGCCACCACCACCACCAAAAACTACAACACAACCAATCACCACCATCATCTAAACGGGTTCATTTACTTTTCCCACCCTTCTCTCTCGCTCTCCCTATCTCTCTGTTTAACCTCTCTGTCTACCTCTTTTTCTGTCAGTGTCTCTTGTTCTCCTTCTCTGAGCATGTCACTATTGTGATGGAATAAGAGACAGAGGGAGAGAAGAAGGAGAAAGAGGTCCATGAAGAATAACGTATATATATATATATATATGTATATATATATGTATATATATATATATTACCGTGGACGTTGCCATCGCGCCTTGAGGGGTTAGCCATCGCCGACTAGCAAGCCCACCCCTACCTCCTTTACACGCGTGCTAGGATGTACGATCGCCGCTACAACCTAGTGTCAGGGTCAGGGATCACAAGAGAGGTCGGTCAAAGCTCGGAGCCCTCCAACGCAGGTCGCTCCCGTTGTTTATTACGGTAGTCTTGACTTTAAGCGTCCCTTCTAGCTTGAGGCATTTATGTATAGTAATGCCCTTAATATGAATAAATA
>NC_068988.1:96721983-96725725 GCF_001194135.2 Octopus bimaculoides
ATATATATATATATATATATATATATATATATATATATATATACACATATATATATACATGCATACATTTGTGTATATGGACGTATATATGTAATATATGTATGTATATATATATATGTGTATGCATGTATATATATATGTATATATATATATGTGTGCGTGTGTGTGTGTATTTATGTATATATTCTTTTGTTCTTTTATTGTATTACATGCTTCAGCCCCAAGGCTGTGGTCATTCTGAACTTTGTAGTGTTTTCATATAATTTTTTCAAGAAGGCGAATGCCAATATTAAATTTATGATAAGCAATTCTAAAAGGTTCAGAAAGCAACATTTTCAAATAGTTTTCCTTTGTTTCGCTAATGGACCGCAACATCTTCATTTTCTTTGTATTTCTCCCTTTAAAAATGCCATGCATTTTGCCCAGTCGAAATGAAGAAAATATATTTTCTGAGAAAGGTCACAGTTTTATAGTCAGTGATAAGATAGAAACCACAGTGCTCTTTCAAGCGATAACTGAAGACATTTCTCTTGTCTGCCACCTGCTGTTAATCTTTTAAAGAAGTATCCATGATTCAATAGACAATTGTCTTTAAAGGTAAAAGTAAGAGGTTGAAAACCACAACAGACGTATCGTATTTGTAGGCAAAATATTTTATTTGGTTCCCTAAGATGTCAACACGCTATACATGTAGCCTCGTATATCACTGCTTCATTCATTATTGGTCTAGGATAACACGGTACGCCCAATTGTGAACCATGTCTTTGATAATATAGGTCGGCGATCATACGAAGATTCTACTCGGGCAGCAGAAACAAGCGACGATACCCAGCTTCCCAGAATGCACTTGATTATCACTCGCATTTGCACGACTGTGCACCGAGGCTGTGTCGTTCTTATTCGGATTTACATACTCGAACCCACCATGTACAAAGCGGGTGGAGAGGATTAATTTATTACTGAATCTTGAATCAAATACTCGTGATAAACAGGGATAGATGTAGCTGAGAATCTGAAAATGTTCCTAAAACCAAAGAGAAATTATCTCTCGAATACTTTAAACTACAACACCAGAGAAATTTCCCTTTTGGTGATTGTTGTTTGAGTTTTACAACTTAATTATTCTGAAACGTTGTTTTGCGGACGAGAACGTGTTTATGCATAAAACATAAAACCTTCTCAGTTCCAGCTCGTTGCTTGTCATTCAGGGGATCGATAAATGAAGTTCTGGTCTTGGGTGTTGGACTAGTGCGTCAGAGCGTTAGAAGGGATCTCTTGCCGTGTTTATTCTGGTACTTATTATTCTGAGTTCAAATCCTGTCGTACTCTACTTGAATGCTAAAATGAAACTGTCCTTCGGTTTAACACCTCCAACTAGTTGTTCTGTGGCTTTAGTGTTACCCCAACGTTTTTGAAAGCATTAAAACTCTATCGCTGGTTTAAGGATACTCATTTCTCGTTAACCGCGAAAACCCTGTAAAAGTTCATGGGTCCTGTCTTTACCCCTTGACAAAGCGATAAAAAATGCGCCCTTCACTTGTTTCCAAAACAGTACAATATGATTTCAGAGATATCGGGCTGCTCTTTCTAGCAAACTGAGAGACCCGACTGAAAGACTCCCTCGAATGGTAGTAATGTAATCGCGATTCTTTTAAGAGAACTCGTAAATACAGTGGCAAATCACCCTTGTACTTTTGGACCAATAAACATTCGCGAACACATCTCATCACACACATATCATGCCAGTCACCAGTGCCACACCTGCAGGAATTGGATGTTTTATGTTTTATGTGGAAACAAACAAAAATGCCTTGAAACCTTCCTTCCAAAAATCCTGACATTCGATTTTAAAAACATATAAAAACCAAAATTAACAAAATAAACCTCGCTGTTAAATTTATTGCGTTAAACAGATATCAATAAAGGAGAATAAAAACAGAACGAATCATGTTCGTGTGTGTATGTGTATATTTGGGACTGTTTTCGTCTGTCTGTATGTGTGTGTAAACGCATGTGTGGGTGGTGTGTGTACGGAAGAACGTTCTAGTGTATGTGAACGTGTGTTTGTGTATACGGTGCGTCTTTGTTGTGTGTGTGTGCGTGTGTGTGTTTCGGGGAAGAGGGCTCCGTGTGTGAATGCAGTATCGTATTTCCTTGATACTTGCTTTATAGCAACAAAATAATGCGGTGAGTGAGAAAGCTGTTGGGTGGTGAGGGTCACGTTTAGATAGGATGGGAGGAGCGAAGAAGAAGGGGGGGGGAGAACATTGAGTGTTAACAGAAGGTAACTGGAACCGAACGATTGAAACTTGTTGTTGTTGCTATTTTAACGCTTGTGGTGGCGTTGCTGTTGTTTTGTCTTAAGTCGGACACTCGATCGAGTAAATACGTTCCAGATATGACCTTTTCGCCTTTTAGTTCTATTTACGACGCCATTATCTAATGTGTCTTTTCCTTTAAGATATCCGGGTATGATTTTGAGATGTATTGGCTTACTCTTTCGAGAAGGTTTGCTCGACCACGTAAACATCTCCCTTCTCGTTAGCTCGAATTACAATCTTTTATTGACATTTGGCTGGTCACCGTCATGAAGTGGGGTCTCTAACTTTGTCTTAAACAGTTGAATGGAGACGATGAAGAATGATCTGGAGCATAAATATATATATAGCGTTCGAGATTCACTGACCGAGCAGCTTCAGAATTAAACAAACAAAATGGCCACGAATAAATGAACGCTAAATTTCAGAAATTTCACGAATGACGATGATTTTTTGTTTTTGTTGTTCTTGTTGTTTAGCCTCAGGTCAGAACTAGTCGACAAGACTTTTGATCAAAGATGCTCCAGTCGTAACCATCATGTCTATTATTCAAACATAGTTTATGTGGGAATACATTATATATTCATATAGGATTTGCTCAACAAGAGCTTCGCTGGTTTCAGGTATCAATCACAAGTTTACTGTATTTATACCATTTTATCGGAATGGCCAAGAATTATCCTGCAACACGACGTGAAAGCATCTAGACTTTTGTTTCCTTACTGACACTTATATCTTCCTAAATATCGCTCTTAAATTAAAATGCACTATCCAGGTCCCTCAGACATCTTAATCACTGAAGTTACCATTCTTAAACGAAATACCTTCTTTGCCAAACTTAGATTTACTAAACTGTGCACCGACGTCTGGGAACATCTTCATAAAGTTGCACGATTATTTATTCAATCATGTATGTTACTACTCTTTGTTTGGGGCTGGAAATGTATCGATGACGGCATGGGTTCGTCTACAAGTTCAAGGCTCTGGATAAAGAGGGTGGGAGAGAGATAGAGAGAGAAAGGTAAGGGTACTTCAATCTGTCCATTATATTCTATATTATATCGTCGGGCGTTCTGTACAATCGCTCTTTTCTTATAGACTTCCGTAAGTTTTACATCTCATTCTTCATTCAGTTCAATGTATATATAATAAATATACACATAGATATCTCCCTAAACATACACACCTACACACACACATACAGACATATGTGTGTGTGTGTGTGTGTGTGTGTTTGCGTGTGTTTGCGTGTGTGTCTGTGCGTATGTGTTGTTATGCTGTCGAAGAGGAAACATTTTGAGGTTTTTCCTATCTAGGATTGTTAACAAAGCAAACCATTCACATTGGCAACCTACACAACGAAAGCCAATGTCTGAATCAACCGTGATCTCTCTCTCTCTCTCTCTCTCTCTCTCTCTCTCTCT
>NC_068988.1:96726650-96728320 GCF_001194135.2 Octopus bimaculoides
ATATATATATATATATATATATATATATATATATATATATAGAGAGAGAGAGAGAGAGAGAGAGATAGATAGATAGATAGATCGAAGAATGAATAGATCTGCAGAGTGATAGCACGCCATGCAAATGCAAACAAGTAAATAAGAATGTTACGACATGTGACATGCTGCAGCAGTTCCGAATTTAGAAAGACAAGTTGGGAGAAGTAAACAGGAAGTGACGGTATGGAGTAATTCAAGAAGTATATTGAGATCTCCTTAATGTCTTCGAGTTGTCTTCATTAACGGTCAAGTATGTCCTGCAGACGGATGGAGATGAAACCAAACATTCGACGACAGCAACGTGACGGACATGTTTATTTCAAACTGTATTTATGTATCGTCTGAAAATATGAGTAGACTTAGAAATATATATATACGTGAGAATAGACATGCATGTACGCATATATGTATGCATGTATGTATGTATATCTATCTATTTGTCTGTCTGTTTGTTTGTCTGTTTGTCTGTCTGTTTGTCTGTTTGTCTGTCTGTCTATACGTCTATCAATTTATTTATCTCTCTCTGTCTCTATATATTCTCTCTTAGCCGTAACCTGGTTGGCAAGGTTGTCTTTCATTGTTTTATACCTTGTGAGAAATTTTTGGTGTTAAATTTTCTTTTTATTCACCTGAAAAAAGCGATTTCTTTCTTTTTCCGCAATGTAAGACTTGTGTTCCTCAATAAAGAACAGCTGTAGTGAACCTCAACCCATCTGTGTTGATGTATATATATATATATATATATATATATATTTATAAAGGACACAAGTTTCGTGTGTCACATAGCTAGCTAGAGGCGATGGCTTCTTAGAGCTAATTCACGGCAGCTTTCGTCCTAATTTTGGGACTGCCATGTTGGCTTGGCGATAACTATTAATTTCCAGTACCGCTGCCGTAGTCTCCTTTAGAGAGACTTAGAAATATTAATAACTCTCTCTATATATATATATATGTATATGTATATATACGAGTGAGTAGACATCCGAAAGAAGGGTACTCAACACATTTACTGAGAGTTATATGTTTAGATCAAAACAGTTCAGACTCCTCGGTACTCTGAGCTTCAAGCTTCGGCCACTGAGGCTTGAAAAAGAGAGATCGATTGAAGAGAGGCAATATTTACTGCTGGACGTTAGCTTGCGAGTGGTCAAGAAAGTCACGCGGTATAGCAGTTTGATGTTGGTGTTTCAGCGACAACAATTAGTTGGAAAATACCGCATGGTGAACACACACGCGCGCACACATATACACACATATACACAAACACGGACACACACACACATGCATGCACACTTTTATCTCCATGTACAGATGCACACGCACACGCACACGCACACGCACACAAGTGTGCACGTGTACATACATGCATACGCACAAGTGCACATGTATATGGGCATAGAGATACATCTAAGCACACACACACAACTAAGAGCATGTATACGATGTGCAGACGCACATGTGCACGTGTACATATACTCACGTGGTCATGCACAAGGGTTGATGTGCAAGGGGTGAGAGTATGCGGGAAGACAGGCGTGGAGAAGTGTTGGGGATTAAGGATTTGCTGTACTGTTCATGAGGCTTAATTTGTTACGGTGACCTTGTTACGGTGACCTTGTTACGGTGACCTT
>NC_068988.1:96728330-96730256 GCF_001194135.2 Octopus bimaculoides
TGTTACGGTGACCTTGTTACGGTGACCTTGTTACGGTGACCTTGGTGCAGGTGGTGCTAGGGGTGGCTGGTACTAAGGTGGCATAGCCCGGTTGTCGGTGGCCAGTGGCTTGAAATTTACCAGAAGGCTGGACTTCTGCTGACAGCAATACGATATCTCATATACGCCCAGATATTTGAATAAGAGTTTTGACTGTTATTTCCAGCAGGTAGACATACTTAGTATGCCCTTTGATTAATTTTAATCCTTCAGCTATTTAATGCTTTTTGGGGGGGGGGGGCCTGCGATTGCCTATATTATTGATCCTGTTAGCACTTTTAAATTGTTGCACGAGATAATAACAGAGTCAATGGTATCTTCGCAAATTATTTTTTCGTGAATTATTTTTTTCTCGTGAATTATTTGCTCCGTATTGACATACATACATACATACATACATACATACATACATACATACATACATACATGTATATATATAGAGAGAGAGAGAGAGAGAAAAAATAAAAAAAGGACGAAAGAAAGAAAGAAGGAAAGAAAGAGAACAATATCCGTAGGAATTTTTCTGGATACAGACGTGACCGCCATATTCTAAGATGCTGAATCTTGAGGTCTCAAGTTAGTTCTCACTTCGTCGGATTTAATTCGGTTGATAAATTATAATCATTCAGAACCTGATGTGAAGGTGACCCAATAACTTAGACTCCTTTCTCACCAACGCAGCGAGTCGTTAGTTCTTCTTTCTTTGCTTCCAACGCCAGTCTCAGAGACTCGGTACCAAGAGTTATGGGCTCTGCCTTTCCTTCTCTGACTTTGCTATAAAATGAAATAAAAAACTGCATAGCTTACATATAAAAGTACGCCAACAGCATTACAGACACAACAGCAGTACATAGAAGGACACAAGGAAAACTGAGTCAAACTGATAGCAAAGATAAAAAGCCGTATCTGTGTGAGGAGAAGGAGAAAAGAAAGTTGTATAGAGAAGTGAATGGTGAATAGTCAGTTAATGTATTTTCATCTTCGTTTCCTTTTAATCCTTCCTAACAGAGAGACGAAATATGCTTGAGAGCAGAAAACTCCCAATTGGTAATTGTAGAAGCATGGATGGTGGAGTGTCTCCATAAACATTGTGATAGCGGGACAGTGATATCTCTATCTGTAACAATACGAACCAGCGACCAAGCCTCTATCTACTTCCTCGACTGGCACAAATAGCAGCTAAACCGTTTTCAAATCACGCACTGGCATGGGCGTGTGGTTAAGAAGCTTTCTTTGCAGCCAAATGGGTTCAGAGTTCTGTTTCACTATGCTGTACCTTAGGCAAGCGTTTTCTACTATAGCCTATACTCCTCGGTAGACCAATGGGAAACTACGTGGAAATCAGCTGCGCGCGCGCGTGTGCATACATAGTCATATGCATAAAAAGAATCACATGTATTTTTAAACATGTAAGGAGGTACCCAAAAGAAACCGGAATTTTGCAATATTATTTTATTCCTTTAGTTTTACCTGTTCGCACTTTTATCGTCTTCAAAGTATTCTCGTTTATATATACGTTTTCTTTAAATTTTGGAATTTATTGCGTTTTTAAATTTTGGAATCTATTTTTTTTCCAGAATTCTATTTTTGAATCATTTTGGAATCTATCTTGTTTCCTTTATTTTGTTTTTTCCTAGTTAATTTTTGTTTATTTTCAGATCATTAAAATGGAATGTCAAGAAAAACGAGCATTTTCGACACCCGCTTCTTTTTGCTTTTAATCAAGGTTCTAAGGCCGCAAAAGCTGCTCGCGACATTTGTGCTGTGTATGGATAGGGTGCCATAGCTGAAAGAACCGCTCGTGATTGGTATGCCAAGTTCAAAAATGGAAATTCTGACCTCAAAGATGCACCTCATTCTGGCCATCCAGTTGAGTTCGATGAAGAG
>NC_068988.1:96730980-96741251 GCF_001194135.2 Octopus bimaculoides
GAGAGAGAGAGAGAGAGAGAGAGAGAGAGAGAGAGAGAGAGAGCATTATCGAGAGCGATGTCGCCTTGTCGAAAATGGAAACTGGCAGAGAATACAAACAATTACATACTTTTGGTTGTAAAAGCAAAAGCGTGAAATTGAAAAATGTCTCGACGGCATTTGCAGGGATGTCTGTTACTGGGGGGATTACCAAACACCTGAAGACATGACGCTGCTTCCCAAGGTGAAGAGTGAATCGGTTCTTGTACGCAACAGGAAAATTCACCAAAAATAACTACCTGATTAAGTGAAACATATACAGAAATTTGTAGAGAGATTAAAAGAAACTCGTAGAAAAGTTAAAACAGAGTATGTGATGGCTGTAGAAATGGTTCTTGACTATAGAGAAGCATCAACATTGTGTTTTCTGATTTATGCTCCAAGACATTGATATATGAAAGTCATTTGGTTACACACGCCCAAAAGGTGCGTCGTAGACACGAAGCTATCATACAACTGTGATAGAAAGGTTAGCTAACATGGTATCCAACACGGGAATATATATGTTGTTCTACCATGGAAAGTTTACCGATATTACCGATTATAAAATGTTGGACAAATAAATTTACGAAACGGCTCCGATGATTGAATTGAAGAATTAAAATGAGTTCTTCTCTGTGTCCCGCAACTTAAAGGTTCAACGATTAGAGATCAATAAAATTTTATCTGGAACCAATATGATCAGTGAAACCAGTATGGGTGGTGCTCCAGTATGGTCGACGTCTGAAACCACTCAAAGAATGTGTGTATGTATATATACCTACCTTTGTCTCTCTCTCTCTCTCTATATATATATATATATGTGTGTGTGTGTGTGTGTGTGTGTGTGTGTGTGTGTGTGTGTTTGTATACATACGCAAAATTCTTAATAGTGTATATGCCTTTAAGTATATACATTAGAACAAATCTCAGATTAAGCGAAACAAATGCATCTATATTTTTACAAGTAGTCGAGGAAATACACTTTCCAAAGGCAACCCTGTGCGTGTGTATATGCGTGGGCAATATAAACACACATACATACACAAACGTATGCATTGATGCACACACACACACACATATATATATATATATACATACATATATATGTGTGTATAAATATAAATGATTTTGGTAGTTATATGATATGCTTGATGTTACGCTCAAGCGCGGTTGTAGAGGCCGACTGAATGGATGCATATTGAGTGTGTCTGGAAGTGATGTGGAAGAACAAGATAACCAGCTTCTAGTTTTGCAATTCGGCATTTCTGAAACATCAGTAAGCATGTGTTTTTTTTTAAGCAGAAGTTCTTTATCATTTTTACCAAAGAGCTGCAATTTATTCAAAAGAGGAACTTTATTCTTGCATGTCATGGCTACAAGTTCCTCCAAATTTCACAGAAATGAGACAGTACCCCAATTTTGTCTTTACCTATTTACAGATATGTAGGCAAACTGAGGCCTTAGTGTGTTAACAGTCTCGCTACGCCTCTGCCTACTTTTTTTCTTCTCCCTCTAGCAACAGGATAAAAATGTCTGACTTCTCGGTTTATGGACAGCCAAAGTCCAGCAGTAAACCTTGTGTGGCTTAGTGGATAGGGTGTTCGGCTCACGGTCATAAGGTCCTGAGTTCGATACTAGGCAGCGCGGAATACCCTGTGCGGGTGAAACTCAGAGAAGCAAGAAACTGTTTCAGTCAGAAATAAAAAAATATTATTAATCGCAACCATGGAATCGAGGACTCTTTCTTCCGTCAGTCAACAGCCAGAATTAAACAAATACACACACACACACACACACACACACACACACACACACACACATTAGCACCACACACACACACACACACACACACACATATACATTAGCACCACACATGCATATGTATTAGCACCACACACACACACACACACATATACATTAACACCACACACACGTACATTATCACTACATACACACATGTACATTAGCACCACACACACACACCATTATACATTAGCACCACACACACACACGCACACACAGAGTTTACTCGATACAGAAATTGTTACATAAGTTACGTACTCATATTAATAACAATTTCGTGCGTAAATATAAATCAGACAATAAAGCAAAAAACAGTCGATTATGTCGATTCCTGTACTTTATTGGTAATATATTATTATCGACCCGGTCTCTGGAAGAAAACAAAAGCAAAAGAGTTGACTTGGGTGGAGCTTGATCTCGAAGCAAGTGTAATTAAAACAACATAGTTGTTGATTTTCGGTCGAGGCTCCCACGGTTCTACGATTCTACCAATTGACCGCGTCATCCAAATGGCAACAGGCATTAATAGCTTTTAGCGGTTCTAACTATGCCGTGAATGTCACACTAACTCAACCTATATTTTGTAATATGCACAAGGAGAATAAAATGCGTAAACTCGTTGATACTTGATGACTTTCACAGTCTCATGAGCAACAACATCACATCAAACAATAGAAAGCATGTAACGAAAATAATTCGCTAACGTTTTACTCCTCTTTAGTCACTCGTCTGTTCTCATTGTCATGTCAGCTTCGAAAGGTTTCAGTGAAACCCGGAGCAGTTGAAATTCGTATTAGCATGAAACCATTCAAGTGTTGTTCTAGAAAGTTGACTTACTTGAGATCACAGCTAGACGTACTTTTCTGTTAAATAGGTAATCACTTTGTTACGTGACCTACAACACTACAAAATGCCACTGCCGTTTCACTAACATGTTGACCTAGACATACTGAAAATAATAATAATAATAATAATAATAATAATAATAATAATAATAATAATAATAATAATAATAATAATAATTGTGACATTTCGTTTTTGGGAATTGCTTCGAAAATTCATCAGTCATCTGTCTGAAGATTACATGGAACACGGATGGGAATAAAATAGAATCCTTGTGAATATATGCAAGCACGTGCAAGTGCGCGCGTACAAACACAAGCATTCGCGTATGCGTGTGGATGTGCTTGAGTATACACACACACACACACACACGCACACACACACACACACACACACACACACATACAAATGTGTATGTGAATATACATATATTTGTATGTATACACACACAGATACATATATACATATATATACATACGACGAGCTTCTTCCGGTTTCCGAGGCTATAGCAGAAGACACTTGCACGCAGTAGGACTGAACCCGGAACCATATGGCTGAGAAGCAACCTTCTTACCACACAGTCACTCCTGCGCCAATTATATAATTGATCTGATCTCTCCTCGTTCCGTAAGATTTTTATCTGATGTCTCCATGCACAACATTTCTGATTGTTTCTTTCTGTCACACGAAATTTGTTTGCAATTGACCTCATTGATTTTCCTGGATTGTCTTCACTGTTTTGCTTAACTTTCTGAATAAATTCAGGTGTCCTGACGAAATCAGAGCGTTTCGAATGTTTTTAACATTTTGATACAGGTAACACTCTTCCACCTTCTTACTCTAACTTACACCGAATCTTGCAGACAAAAGATCTTGCAACTTTCAGAAAACGAGAAATTTCTTAATCATTATGCTTAGCCTTCAAAGCCACAATTACAGCATTCCTTTCAATTCCATTAGCAAGCATAGGGCCTCGCATTGGAATTTTTTGATATAGAAGTTCAATAAAGATTAGTCAAATAATGACTAAAAGTGCATGTGTCCTCAAATACTATCCTCAAATACTGTGTGTGTGTGTGTGTGTGTGTGTGTATGGGAAAAAAAAGTAAAAGACAAGCAATATTATAATAATACTCGAACCATATTCATAAAGGTGACAAGAAAGAAATATAGAGAAATATATTACTTAAATATAATCTATAAAATAAAAATAATAATAATAATAATAACCAAGAAACAAACCACCTTCATGCAATTTGGCCATCAACAATTGGAAATCCGAATCCTAAAAGCTAAAACAATTCATCCTGATTTCAATGAGTTTGTTGGGTAAATTCCAATTTATTTTCCTTGCTAGAAGATTATGTAAAATCTTCAGTATTTGGTACCGTAACCAGTAGAAAATAAAATATATGAAATATCTGGCGGTGACTATATATCACCATCGCAGTGTAGTGAAATGGAGACCTGTGGGAAAAAATAATAGAAACCTTCTTGGAATATGATATTTCTTTAAGCGTTTCTCCCTTTTCCCTGCAGAAAATGTGCACTTCTTTGCCTCTTTCGCACTTGTTGCTTTCCTTGATGCTTCTATGTGTATACACTCATACACATATATATGTATATAGACGCGCATATACACATACCACACACAAATCCATTTATAGATAGATATATATATATATATATATAGAGAGAGAGAGAGATAGAATGAAAAAGTGGGAGTGAGAGAAAGTGAGAGAGAGAGAGTGAGAGAGATAGAATGAGAGAATGGGAGAGAGAGAGAGAGAGAGAGAGAGAGAGAGAGAGAGAGAGAGCTATGCATATCTGATAAATATGACCTCAATGAACTCGTATTGTCAAGTCGAAATGTATGTATACACATATATAGATATGCCTGCTTATATTTATGTATATTTATGCATATATTTGTAATGTTTGTGTGTTTTGTGTTTGTTTGTGTGTGTTTGTATGTGTGTATAAACTAAAACACGCATTTATTTCTTAACATTATATATCCTGAGTACCAAAGCGGGTTTCAAATTGGGCGCAGGACAGTCGACATGTTTTTTTTTTCCATTAAGACCAGTTCATGGCATGACTCGACATTATGATAAGATACTTTACATAGTATTTGTAGCTTTATAGAGCTAGAAAACCCATCTAATACTCTGTCCAGAGAGGCGTTCTAGGAAGTTACATCAAATGTGCGTATTCCAAATAGGATAAATAAAATCAGCATCTTTTTTCCTTTCTTTCTTTTCTTCTTTGTTTCATTCTTTGTTTCATTCTTTGTTTCATTCTTTCTTTCTATTTTTGTTTTCAAGCTGGCTTGATGGCAACTATAATTTTTAATAATCAACGTTTTGATCCTCTTTTTGTTTGAAAGACGCTTAAACAAGATTGTCTTCTTTCTGATGTTGAAGTATGCTTTTTAGATGATTGTGATGTTAGTATAAATGTCCAATTTCGCTGGAACTCAGATATGAGTTCAATACAAAAATAAAAACTCGGCTTCCATGAACACATGAGTTATATTCTGCGGATCACTGAGCGGATCAAATGCAGAATATAACTATGTTTCCTCATTTAAATCGATGATAACCTAACCTTGACCCTCAATCTATTTTGCTAACTAAACTCTACCGTACCATCTCAGGTATATACAGACAATTGTTTTCTTTTGCAACTTCTGTTGTATTAAAGAATATTCTTCATAAAAGTTCTACAGGTGGGGTAGAGATGATCCCTCGATAGTCAACATGAAGAGACTTAAAAGAACATGTCACCATACCAAACAAAATCATTCTGCCAAAATGTACAAATGATAATACTCGTATTATCAACGCAGCAGACTTTTTCCGCGAAGAGAAAGTGAACGACAGGGAACATGACGAGCACAAACAGTAACAGACCACCACCACTACGCGGCCATATTGCAACCGCTTAGGATAAGAACAAGTGGGGAATATAAAATAGGAAAATCATACATGCACACATACAAACCTATATACTAACATATTCGTATGTGATGTTTGTGTGTGTGTGAGTGTGAATGCGTGCATCTGTATGTATGTGTGCGCGCGTGTGTGTTTGTATGTGTGAAAGGGGTGGTTCTTGTGAGTGTAAATATGCGTATCTGTTTTGGAAAAGCAAAATATAAATTTGGAGATGAGCAAAAAGTGTATATTTTTTTAACAAAAACAAAATGAAATGGGTAGGAAATTATATGAAATATATATATAT
This sequence comes from Octopus bimaculoides, assembly GCF_001194135.2. Taxonomy (NCBI): domain Eukaryota; kingdom Metazoa; phylum Mollusca; class Cephalopoda; order Octopoda; family Octopodidae; genus Octopus; species Octopus bimaculoides. The sequence continues at coordinate 96,736,894 of NC_068988.1, forward strand.
ATAAATATATATATTTAGCGGTTCAGAAACAGAGACCGATAGAATAAGTATTAAACTGGGGTCGATTTGTTCGAAAAAAAGGCGGTGCTCCAGCATGGCCGCAGTCAAATGACTGGACCAAGTAAAAGAATATATATATATATGTGTGTGTGTGTGTGTGTGTGTGTTGTGTGTATATATATATAAATGTACTTATATAAGTATTTAAATATATGTGTACATATATATATATGAGTGTGTATATATGTATATAAATATATATGCGTGTGTGTTTATATATGTGTGTGTGTGTATGTGTATGTGTTAGTGTGTGTGTGTATGTGTGTATAAGTATGAGTATTGTGCTTGTGAGAACCAGAGAGGAATCAAACGTTTAAACCTACATAAGTATTCATTCAACAGGATTTCTCTGACCTTTCTTCAGATGTCACAGTAATGATGTACTTACAGCTCCACACAAATACGTTTGTTGGTCAATTGGACCGGATTCCATTTCAAATCTCATAAAAACACAATTATAATCTTTAAAAGCAAGGTTCAAAAGCGCTTTAATAGGCTGTCATTGATACCTACCGTTCTCACAGGTGTTAACTGTCGGCCTGCTTATCGCCAAATTTCCGAAGATAACAAACCATAAAAATGGTGAGTATACAGGCCAGCGAAACTGTTTCTATGCGGTCAATAAACCTGCTAGAAATAACAGGCAATATGGATGAATATATCATATAGAAATTAGCTTAAGTGAAATAACTGATAGTGGCCAGTATTTGAAGAACATAGAGAGACAAAGGTTTATCAAATACCACAACAACAAAAAGTCTTGATTTTTTCCTCTCAAGGATGTGTTACAATTACCAAATGGCAATTAAGTAAAACTCAACTTTAGAAGAGGAAATAATCTCAAGAATCAAGAATCCTCCAAAGTTGACATGTCATTGTGGAAAATGACAGCTTTACCGTCTGCCGTTAAGAGAGTAGAAGTGAAAACGTATTTCTGTTTCTATATACGTGGTCAGCACGAAGATTATTCTGCCTTCTCTCCAGTAGACAAGAGACTTGTACAAATTAAGTGTCGAACACATTTGTGGCCGAAGGAATCTGCATAATTTATTTTAAAATGAGTTAAAAGACTTCCCATTAGCTACTGGCGATAAAGTAGGGGCAATCGTCACGCTGATGATGGCTCTTGAGTCAGAAACATTTGAGCAAGACTTATCTTCAGGCAATAACCGTGTCTCCTTCCTTAACGTCATGAAAACTTGGGAGAAATCTTAGAACTTGAGATTATGTCTCCTTCTCAGATGGATCTAGTCTTCATTGAACGACAACCAAAAAAAAACAAAAAAAAAAAAAACGCCGATTAATAAAGCTTTGTTTGAGCCGAGATATGTGCATCTGAATTTAAAGGTTAAAAACTGCAAGAACTTTCTTGTCAACCTAATATATATTTACGACGAGCTTCTTTCGGTTTCCACCTACTAAATCCACTCACAAGACTTTGCTCGGCCCGATGATAAAGTAGAAGACACTTGCCCAAGGTGCTACGCAGAGGGACCGACCCCGGAACCATGTGGTTGGGAAGCAAACTTCTAACCACACAGCCATAAATACATATAAATGTACATACGCATATATGTAGATATATATACATATGCACGCACGCTCACACTCATACATACACACCCACCCACAAATATATATATGTATATACATATATATATGTGTATGTGTATATATATATATATATATATATATATATATATATATATATATATATATATATATATATATATATATATATATATATACATATATATATACATATATATATATATATATATACATACATATGCACGTTAATATATAATGTATGTATGCTATATGTGTGTGTTGTAGCTTTGTCTATTCTTATTTACGCGAATTGTCCAATCTTTCTTCTCGCCAAAAGTACAAAACATCTGTGTTTTCCTGTTGTTTTTCTCAACTCTGCTGATATCTATTTTGCTTTTTGTGGCCTTGACTGTGAAGTTCTAATCTAATTCCGGGTCTGCAATGTTATCTTTAGAAACGGTCAACCATTACCAGTTAACTGCTTACTGAAGAGTGTAGTCTTCTGATGCATACATTGGTAGACGTTTATTATATTTGCTGATCGCTTTACCTCTGCCGTGTATATTTATTGGTTCCCTCTAAGATAGAGTTGTTTCATCAGGTCATCGTTGATGCTTTACCAGCTGCCTGCTATCAGTCCACATTTGATGGTGGATTACTTAAGTCAATAAAATGCGTTATCTGTGTTGAGCGAAAGATAAGCTACAGTACAGCCTTTGTTACTACGTTATCCGTGGGATTGGCTAAATCACACGGAAAGAAGAGTGACATTTAAATAAATGGCTCTATATTGAGATTTTGAAACATTACGTAACTAAATTTAAAATATTTTTGCGCTGAAGAAAGCCAACATCTATATATATATATGTGTGTATGTTTGTGTGTGTGTTTGTGTGTGTGTGTGTGTGTGTGTGTGTGTGTGTGTGTGTGTGTGTAAAAGCGGTGAGCTGGCAGAATTGTTTCTATGCCGGACAAAATGCTGAGCGGCATTTCGCCCGTCTTTACGTTCTAAGTCCAAATTCCACTGAAATCGACTTTGCATTTTATCCTTTCGGGGTCGATAAAAAAAGTACCAGTTGTGTACTGGGGTCGATGTAATCGACTTACCCCTCCCCCAAAATTGCTAGGTTTTATTAAAATTTGAAACCGATATAAATAATAATACACACACACACACACACACACACACATATATATGTGTGTGTGTGTGTATGTGTGTGTGTGTATGTATATGTATGTATGTATGTATGTATGTATGTATGTATGTATGTATGTATCTATCTATCTATCTATCTATATATATATATATATATATATACACACCCATAAGCATGCGTGTGCTTGTATGTGTCGCTTGCGTATCCGTGTATGTGCTTTTGTCTGTATCCGTTTTCCTGCTGGAATATTTGACGCTACATTGCCACTTAAAACTGGTTCTGTATCAAAACTGTAACTTCTCCATTCGATAAATATAATGCATGAAATAAATTTCAGTTTAAAATCACTAGAAAGAGGAATATGAAAACACACCCCTTCACCATCCCCATTATAACTTACTTATTCATTCACATACTTCCAGTTTCTCCGTACTCCTCTGTCTGTCTTTGACCATCACATCATCTCTATCTATCTACTAATTTATCTATCTCCTCTTTTCTTTCTCGATATCCTTTGCCTCATTATATACGGATGAGTGACTTTAAACTGTCCAATCCGGCACGGTCGTCTCTCATCTCGACTTTTATCTTCATGGACTTTTTCAGTCGAGGAATGGAAAGTATTTCGGTGCGTGTTTCATAAATACATTTTTGACGATTTTATTGCATTCTTTTTAAACGCAAACACATACAGACACGCAAGCATAGCACATTATATTCACATTAAATCTGCACAAACATACAAACATATATGCGTGCTTACATACATACATACATACATACATACATATTATACACACAGAGAGACATACATACAACCATATATATGTATGTATGTTTGTATGTATATGTATATATATGTATATATTTGTATATGTGTGTGTGTATGTATGTTTGTATGTTTGCATGTGTACACACACACACACACACACACACACACACACACACACACACACACACACACACACACACACACACACACACACTCACATTTATGCGCGTGTCCGTGTTTGTATGAGTATGCCTGTTTGCGCTTTAAATGGCTACCACAAGACAGGTGTTTCTGAATATTTTCACTATAAATCTTAAAGTATTGTTGACTCTATTTAACGTGTCTTTATGTATATATGATTGCATCAATGTATGTTAACGCATTTCTGTTTATGCATTCATATGTAATTATTTATCTTGCTCCCAATTGTTTTTCTGGGGTGAAATGGCTAATATATTGAACGCTACTTCTACAAGATTCATTGGTTCAAGCTTGTTGCTGGCATTTTTGCGATCTTATTCTCTGATTGTCATGATTCTAACCATCTTGCTGTCACGGTTTAATGCTCAATGTCCTGCAACAGGTGTCGTCGCACAACCTGCTAGAAATAGCAAACAACTCCCTCTTAGATCAAAATTTTACTGTCTTTAGTAAGAAAAGGACAATATTTTCTAATTGTATTACTTTATCCCAAATGTTCTTTTTATATGCGGCACTGAGCTTCATTGGCAGATTTTCTGTGGCAACTCAAATCTGATAAGATATGCATTCCGTCTATCAACTAATCAAATACACACTATATATATATATATATATAT
>NC_068988.1:96741670-96747449 GCF_001194135.2 Octopus bimaculoides
ATATATATATATATATATATATATATATACACTATATTCAGAGTACTTATTATTATTTTGAGGCATGTATAGTTTCCATAAAAGGTGCTGTGATAGTTAAAAAAGTGATGATCAAGTATGTGGAAAATGTTGTTCTTCGGCAACCCTCTGGTCTCAAGAAATACTGGAAAGGAGGGATTTTAGTGTAAGAGAAAAGAAAGGTAAAAGCTAAAGAATATATTTTGCAAAGCGAAAGTATGATGCATGTGCCAGGGTGCATTGCACATAGTCAAGGCACTGTGCACCTCTCAAGGCAGGAACTTAGCGGCGAAAATACTTATATAGTAAGAAGAGGATGCAGAAGAAGTTAGGAAAAATGATGATAGTGATGATGATGATGATAAAAATGGAAATACCGTTAGAAAATAATGTTGTGTACTTTTCGGCCTCAGCCTTGTATTAGAAAAGCTTTCTTGACAACTGGCTGTATGCGTGAGCGCATGTGTGTGCCCGTGCATGTGTGTGTGTGTGTGTGTGTGTGTGTGTGTGTGTGTGTGCATTCCATCTATCAACTAATCATATAAACTGCCAGCTTTATCTTTTTCTGATTTCTTCTTAATCTGTTTTCTTATTCCTGAGGTTTTTTTAATTTTTTCAAATATTTTCCCCTCGTTTTAGTGCTTTATTTTTCCCCAGGAAAAAAAAATGAGATGTCCACCGAAGCATTAAAATAGATTCCACTCTTCTTCTTTAACTCGGGGCTGAGTAGAGTATTGTATCATTTTAATGGATACAAAATATAGGTTTTGTATATGTGTGTATGTATATATGTGCGTGCATGTATGTGTGTGCATATTTATGTAGTAGCGAACGGAGGAAAGTATTCATTAAAAATATTTACAGATTGTTAATTTGATTGCTGAGTCATTAACCATTTAATTATTCAGTGTAAATGAATGGTTAACTAACTAAAAGTAATGTGTAATAATTTCTCAGTTATTAAATTTATGTGTGTGTCTGTCGGAACATACATACACTCATATGTATGTATACAAATACATGTACGTATATATATATATAAGTATATTTACATTTATATATGTTCGCCTTCGCACCTCCGCATTCCACAACCTACCCATCCGTTTCCCACCACTCACAGCCCTCAAACATCTCATCTCAAACGTCTCTGCACCATATAACATTGTAGGTACAATCACGCTCTCATAAACACCTCCTTTCGCTTTCATACTCAATCTTTTATCTCTCGGGATACCTTTCATAACTCCAAGTCTCTTACTCCACTCTCTCATCTTATATCCCACCTCGTCAGTCAATCCCCTCATCCACCGTCACATGTAATCTCCGATACTTAAAACCACTCACCTCCTCTAACATCTCACCATTTATACTCACATCCATCCTACTAGCAATTCCATCTCTCGAACATCGCATCACCTTACTCTTAGCTGCATTCACTTTCAGTTTCCTCCCCTCGCACACTCTTCCAAACTCTACCACCAGTCTCCTCAGTTGCTCTTCCGAATCCGCCACCAGTGCTGAATCATTAGCAAACAACAACTGACTCACCTGCCATTTCTCTCCGTTTTCTCCCACCATTTCGGCTCCCTTCTAGCAGGTAGTAGGTAGTAGCAGTCCTAAAAGAATATTTTATATGAGTTCTTAGCTTTGATTGTTTAAGCAGCAGTAGTAGCCAAGAAAGGAGACAGTGAAGAAGAAGAAGAAGAAGAAGAAGAAGAAGAAGAAGAAGAAGAAGAAGAAGAAGAAGAAGAAGAAGAAGAAGACGGAATAATAAAAATACGGGCGTGGTATGACAGTAGTTGGTGGAATCCTCTTAAATGGTCAAGTGACCTAAAAGTGACCTGTTGTGGTTGTAATAGTTGTTATTGGAATTCTGAATAAATTCATGGGACTCTTCTGAATACATCGTTTTTAATATTTGCGTGGATATTATTCTAAGGCCCTTGTAGTAGGCATTTGTGGTCGACGCATTCAAAAGGGGTTTATATTTTGTGATAAATTATGACTTTTTGCTAATGCGTTGATTATATGTTGCTCGTCCCTAAATCTATAGAGGGGAAAAATTCGGAAGTTCTTCACCCTTTATGATGGTGTATGTTTGGAGGATTAAGTTCATTCTGTGATCCCTTTTTAGTAAGGGAATGTTCTGGAGGATGCTAAAATACATTTCATTTAATTTTTCCACAATTTAATTGTTTTTCATGCTTTACTCTAAGTTGAAAAAATTACAAAGACTGAAACCGGTGCTAAAATATTCTTCATGATAAAATTATTTTAGCATTCTCTACCTTGACTTATTTTCCTTATACATATCAACTCGTGTGTTCCTTTTCAACCTTCTACACACACACACACACACACACACACATATATATATATATATATATATATATATGAAGATCTATGCGTGTGACTAATTAATGTATGTAACAGAAGAGAGGCTTTTTTGCAAAAAGCCTGGCTGGTGTTTAATTTTGGTTTTTTGTTACGTAATAAATAAACCTGCTTCACACTGCGAATGTAATCTGATGTCGCTGTTTAGCTCGTATTTTTGCCGAATCAAAACAAGAGGAGCTAAATAAAAAAAATATTGTTATACGTGTTAATGATAATACTAATAATATGTTGACACAGTGATAACGCGGGCATTGTAAAGAATGTAGTAACCGTGTCTTGTGCCTCATCTGTCGCTTGACAACCAGCAGGCAACTGCGATTCTTTTTCTTCTTTATAACAAATATTGCTTCAGCAGACACAACTACACGTTTCACTGTCATTCATAAAGAAACGTTTCGCTTTTCTTTTGCTTCTTTTTTCTTTCTTTGTAGCTAAACCTTTTTTAAAATTTTTATTTCATTGACTAATGATAAGATTAATGAACATTCATCAACGATATAACCTTTAAATGGTTGCTCAACCGGCCAGAAATAGCAATCCAATTTCCCTCACAAACGTTTAAAAAAAGAATGGAAACCCTGAGTAATGCACAGTCTGTAAAAAGGATGCGATGGTCATGACTGGAATGCATTTAAATATCGGTCTGATCTGCTAGAAATAGTAACCAAATATCACTCAAATCACATTCGTTTTAAAAACAAATGGAAGGCGCATCTATTTACCGTTTCGATGGGGTTGCCTTGATCAAAACTATTCTTTCTCTCGAATCTTTCCCATTTTCCATGACATTTCTCCGGTCTTCTGTTTGTGACTCGACATCGCAAGAGAGTTGACCAGTGTATGCCGTTCTGGACCGTCCGACATCACCAGAATTCCAATGGTGTCGGATCCACAGAAGGAGCTCAACACACTAATTCATCTTTAATTCATCTTCAGTTAGCAATCAACGAACGCACAATTAGGATAATAGACACACACACACACACACACACGCATATATATGTGTGTGTGTGTGTTATGTACATGTACATATACATACATACATATATACATACATACATACATATATGTACCTACATACGTGCTGGGAGAAGAAGTAGAGAGATAGAGAAGCAGGGAGAACGGATATAGTTTTGACTGAGTCATCAGAAACCTTTTCGTTGCACTGAGATGTGTTGACCCCAATGCACACAACCTTGAAGCTGAAGTGAAAACCCATTTGTTTGAAGTATAACAGAATAAACTTTATTTCCTTTGCATGAAACAGTAAACAATAAGAAGTTGAAGATAATTATTTGTCGCATGTAGCTTTCATATATTTTTCTTAATTCTAATGTTCCGTCATTTTATTTAACTTATATATTTTGTTTCAACAAATCTTTCAGAAATTGTACAAGATTAAATGTTACTATCTTTGCTGTTGCTGTTCTAAGGGTGGTGTCTGCAGAAATGGTAGAATTCTAATCAAAATATATTGCAGTTTGCAGTTACAATACTTTACTAACCTTTACAGTGTTTTTAGTAATCGATAGGGTCGAACTAACAGTTCATCTTTGCCGATGTCGATAACATAGAAAATATCTGTGGGCGATGGGGAAGTCGATATGGTGAACCAAGGCTTGTCTCTTATGTGTGTGTGTGTGTGTGTGTGTGTCTATGTGCGTACGTACACGCGCGTGTGTATGTGTTTACATGTTATGGGTCGGCGAATATTTTCAGTTTTTGTTTGTCTGTATATATATATATATATATATATATATACCCATATACAATTGCATGTGTACATATGTGTATATTTTATATATCAAGACCAAGCGTGTGTATCTGCATCACCAGCTGTCTGTCTGTCTGTCTGTCTGTCTGTCTGTCTGTCTGTCTCTCTCTCTCCTTATTAGGACAGACGGTGGCAGAGAGGGTTGAGGAACGGTCAGGACTATTTACGGCATTTATTTTCAGGCCTTCGGAATATTTGGTCAATTCCCATCGAAGTCGACGTTTTTCCCTTTACATTCTGTGATGTCCATCGAATAAACAAAAACCCAATTGATTCTTTTAATTCTTTACTGTTGTGTTGCATTTGAACCACTTTATAAACGAATTTTTTTTCCCGTTTTCACAATGCCATAAATGTACAAACAAATACATAAATAGATACATACATACATACATATTATTCACACATACACATACAGACAGACATACATGCACATGCACACATACATATACATGCATAAAGAAATTAATCGAGTACTTTCGAAAAACTTGCTGTCTTCTGCCAAATTGTTGTTGGTCGTATTATTGTTGCTGCTGCTGCTACCGCTGCTGCTACTGCTCTGTTGTTGTTGATACTAGTTTCGTAATAAACATACTCTTATTACCGTTATTGTGACACACCCTTTCGACCAATTCGCCATCATCCTAACGTTACCAAAAATATAAAAAAGATCTATATGTATCTATTTATCTCTCTCTCTCTCTCCCTTCTCTTTCAATCTATCTATATATTATGCATATATATACATATATATATATGTGTGTGTCTGTCTTTCTATACATTTATATAAATACACATATATATACATATGTCTCTCTGTGTCTACGTATACAAACACATACATTCATATATATGTACACATACACATACATTCGCGCGCACACACACACACACATACACACACACACACACACATACACACACACACACACACACATATATATATATATATAGGTTGTAACGTACAAAAGTAAGCTTAAATTTTTGAAGACATTTGGGGATTGCACACGTAGTGTAAATAATATCTCTAATTACAAAGATTTATTAAACTGATTTATTTGCCGTCTTAGAGTATATCTTACAAATGATAAAACACCATAATTTAGATTTCTTGTAGACATTACGAAATTTCAGAATTTTCCTATGTGGTCACGTGATCTAAGAACAGCCTTCATATTGTTATAGCATGTAAAATATTTCAGTTGTTGAAAACTTGCAAACAAAAGAAGCAAAAAAAAAATAGCATTCATTGAGCGGAGGTAACCTTCTTTTACTCACAGCCAAACACTCATCCTGAGCATTTTATGTGAACTTTCTGAGTCTATCTTTTCTTCTGTTTAACCCTCTCTCCTACGATGTACAGCCTGAATGCGCAAGTCATTCAACCAACCAACCAACCAACCAACCAGTCAATCAAAATTTATTTACACACACACACACAAATATATGTATAGATGTCTATATCTATACATATATATGCATATATATATATATATATATATATACATATATATATATATATATATATATACATATACATATATACATACATGCATACATACATACATATATATATACATACATATATAC
>NC_068988.1:96747459-96747927 GCF_001194135.2 Octopus bimaculoides
ATATATATATATATATATATATATATATATATATATATATACATACATACATGAGAACATAAGCGAAAATCCGAAACCCAGAACGTCAGCAGTTGAAAGGTAGCCTGGTGTCAGGTCCGATCTCACGTCTGTCTTCTTCACATATTTATGACTGGTAAGATAAGTGTATTTTATATTCTCCCATAATGTCTTCAGCGACATTATATCTGCCATTTTAACAACGACTGCTATTCTGTTCTACCAGTTTCGAATACGACCACCCAATTAGTAAAATAATAAAGATTAGTCTGTGAATATGATATCTAGGAATACCAGCATCTGGATTGAGGCGTTTTCATTTTTTAATTTATTGAACTGAAACAGTAATGCGAAATTCAAAGTTACGATTAAAGAACTTTCAACATCAAATAATGTATTTATACACTCACACACATATAAATGTATATGTATATACATATATATGTACAC
>NC_068988.1:96748052-96753052 GCF_001194135.2 Octopus bimaculoides
TATATATATATATATATGTATATATAGAGATATACAAATATATACATATGTATATGTGAGAGCACATATATATATATCTTAAGCACTATCGGCCACACATAACGTACGTGTCCTGCGTATTTACTAGTAGGCTGCGACTAGCGCGGTGGAAATGACTCTCTGAAAAAATCAGTAGGCTGCGACTAGCGCGGTGGAAATGACTCTCTGAAAGCACCAGGTGTGAAAACAGCTGAGAGTGACGGACAGGCGAGACGTCTCACTCCAGATCTCATTCAGGATTGATAGACATCGACGTTTCACCATTTTTTGTGGCTTCTCAATATCGATGCCCGTCGATGTCCATCACTCCTGAATGGGATCTGGTGTGAGTTGTCTCTCTTGTCCATGACTTTCCGGTGTTTTAACACTGCGCGCTTTGAGGCAGTAACAGCCACCAAATCCACCTCGGCGGGGATGAACCCAGAACGTTCTAGCGATTCCGCCAGTTCGCCGCCTTAGACAGCAATTTAATATCAACACAAATAAAGGCGGTGGGCTGGCAGAAGCGGTAGCACACCGGGCGAAATGTTTAGTGGTATTTCGTCTGCCGTTACGTTCTGAGTTCAAATTCCGCCGAGGTCGACTTTTCATTTCATCCTTTCAGGGTCGATAAATAAAGTACCAGTTGCGTACTGGGGTCGATCTAATCAACTGGTCCTCCCCTTCAAAATTTCAGGCCTTGTGCCTAGAGCCGAAAAGAATATTAACACAAATATAATGGTTTCCTGCCACTGTTTATATAGATGTGAAAAAGAGAACTACTGTATTTGTTAGTTTTTATTTAATTATGATAAGAAACAAGAATTTTGTTCTGTTACTATAGAAACAACAATAAATATAGAAGTGCTTTTGTGTGCCAAGGTCAGTGATGGATTGGATATTTTCGTAGAAATAGACAGACTCACCAAATTGCGTGTTGTTTCCAAACTATCATGAGATATAATTTCTCTAAGCAACTTTAAACTCTTTGTGTATTGAAAGCATTTGACTGATTAGTTGAGCGTCCAATCTTCAGGATTTGTCTCTTGCTGTTAATAACACAAAACATTTATTGTGATGTGATTATTATCGAGATTAACTCTCTGTTGGTTAAAGTTAACTAAGAATTTTATCGGGGTGGTGAGTATTTTAAATTCAATATCAGGCAAGCATATGAAAGAAAAGTAGCCTGGAAGTAAGGCACCCTGTTTGAATGTAATGTAAGTGCGGAAATTCTAGCTTTAACTGCAACAGCAAGTACTTCCAGACAAGTGGAGCCTGTTCTTGAACTTGCTCTGCTCCGTCTCATTACGAACGTTTTAGAATAAAAAGTAACTAGCTTCCAACCTCTTCGAATAGAGGAACAACAGTTGATGTTTATTAACCACACTGTCATGTCTGAGTCGATGAATTTCTTGATAACTTCTATTACTATAAGCAATAATTGTTCAATCTTCTCTTTGTCAATATATGCCACTAATAGATTACCAATATGTGCCACTAATAGATTTTCGTATTATGATAAACTGATAATAAGTATTATCATTAAAAAAAAAGAAGCAAACTCAAGATATAGGACGAAACGGTTAAGATTAACTTTGTCGCTCTTTTAGAAGTAAAGTTCAAAGCTGTTGGAGTTTCTTTCTCTCCTCCTGTATGCCTATAGGCTTTCTGCAGCCTAACATGGGAAACTTACTGACATAAATCTGTAACGTACGATTCCACAATGATTACACCTTATACGATTAATCGTGGAGCCATCTTCAAAATCTTTCAACAAGTTCACAAATTAGAAGTTGTTTTTTTGTTTGTTTTTATCATGACTGCCAGTTTGATATTTTTCTTTGTTTGGTGGCATCTTATTAATTTTGTTTTCAGTATCGGGAAAATGTTTCTCTTTATTGGACGGTGGGCATTTAGCATTGGCAGAATCTAGCGATCTTAAATGAGATCTATCAAGAGTTGCCTATTTACTGGGACTCTATACCTTTCAAAGAATCAGCCTCCACAAAACTTTAGTGAGGTTTGCTCCAAAACTGGGAACTATGAAATGCTGAGTTGATTTGAGGTGAAATTCAGTTCAGGTCAGATTTCTTATATTTGCTACTTTTGTTTAAAATAATAATAACAATAATAATAATAATAATAATAATAATAATAATAATAATAATAATAATAATAATAATAATAATAATGGGAATCCTGGGTATCAGAAAAGGGATTTTCCAGGGTGACAGTCTATTTCCGTTGCTTTTCGTTCTCTGTATGATACCCCTGACCTTGGTACTTTGGAAAATGAACCTGGGGTACCAACTAAAGGAATAACCCCAAACACTCAACCACGCCTCTTCATGCCATTTATCATAGGTGAATGTTATGTACACATGTTGTCTTTCATCTCCAATTATTTGAATTCTTCTTGAAGAAGAAATTAGTTTCTGAAAAAAAAAAGAAAAATTTCCATTACTTGAAGTTGAATAACAACAGCATTGAAGGTTTGAACTTGCAGAATTCTTGCCTATTTTCATTGTTCTGCTGACAGATTGCTTTTGCAAAGTGCGTTTTGGCAGATCATTTAGTTTGACTGACACTCCAGCCTTTGTGATTGACACCTACATGTGCATCCATTTCTGTGCTGTAGTCGCATAGAATCAACTCCTAAGGGAACTTTTATACTAATATTGTTGTAAAAGAATATAATAAAAGCATTCTTTAAGCTTCAACAATTTTATTAGAAAAGAAGTGTGATAGATAGATAGATAGATAGATAGATAGATAGATAGATAGTCGGGCCAGCAGTATTAATAGTAAGATCACATAAAAATGGGAGAGGATCTCTATTCCTTCATAGAGAGAAGCACTTGATATCCAAGTGAATCGTCTTCTCAGCCAGTAAAGGGTTTATATTAATAAAACCTTGCAAGTGTCGAGAAAATATCGGAGATAAACGTATTTTCCTGCCCCCTTTCTTTACACATCGTCGCTTATCACGAACCATAAAAATACAACCCTTATATTCGTATAAAACTGTTGCGTTATTAATTTCCATTTAAGCTACCTTCCATTAAATTAACTCGTTATTCTCGAACACGTAGATTTGCTCGTTGCTTCTTTCCTATTTTAGTCAATATCTTTATAAAGTCAACATCTTAATGTCTAGATATTCGTGAAAGACGGGGACCTACTAACTAGTCATTCTAGTTTTCATGCGATGCGTATCATGGTCGATCAGTCAGACAGATTCCCATGTGTGACTTCTTGCGAAAAGTAGTTGCTTGTTTAACAAGTAAGCAGATATTTCATAGTAAAGAAGATATATCTGGCTCCAAATACTTACATGACACCAGTTAATTGGAGAATCTTGTCTACAACACTTCTATTCATAAATAATTATACAGACGTCTTACGCGAAATAACAATTGATGCTGTCAGCTGATTACAAGCTATCAAATAACGTTTTGGGTTATGCTTTACCTATGGCAAAAATGAAAGGAAATAAATTACGTTGGCACAGGCCTAGCTCAGTGGTTGAGCAGCTCGCTTTGCAACCACGTGGTTTCGGGTTCAGTCCCACCGTGTGGCATTCTGGGCAAGTACCTTTTTTTTTATAACCTCGGGCGGACTAATGTCTTGTGAGTGAATTTGATAGACGGAAATTATGTGCAAGTCCGTCATATACACACACACACTCACACATACTAATACACTTGCTTCTTGTTCCTACACCTATCTTCGTCTTTTTGTTTTTTGTAAATTTGAACTATATATATATATATATTTATTTATTTATATATATATATGCACATCCGTACATATATATGTGTCTATGTAGGTACGTGTGCGTATTTTTGAATTTGTTTTTCCACACATACCGCATAGCGTTTTGGTAAAATAGAAGTGTCACAAAAAGTACCAGAGTTAAAATTAATTACTAAGGTCGATTTGTTTGAATAAAAACCCTTCCAGTCAGTGCTCCCGCATGGCCGCAGTCCAATGATTGAAACAAATAAAAGAGAAAACATTCTATTTTTGTCTTTTGTTCTTAATTATTGTCATCCCACGCTCATCCATTGTCTGTTGGGCTGAAGTTCATATTTACCATACTTACCACTAAATCGAACAAAAATCATTCCTTAGTTAAGGTAGTAGCGCATGGCAAATGAGTATGTTTTGCTGGATTTCATCTTCGTTATCTTTTGCCTATTACATAATTTTTTTCCTTGGTTAAATTTTATCGTAAAAAGATTCTCTCTTCTGGAGATAATTCTACAAGAAACAATCCTTTTTCTACTTATATCCTGTTTCCGTTTCATCACATTTTCTCCTACAAAAGAATACCCAATCGTCAGTTATGCAGTAAAAGGTCAAATGATTATTCATTGAGAATCTTTCTGCAAATCATTCCATCCGATCAACAGTTGACTGAACACATCTCATCCAATATTTCAATTGGTTTTTCAAATTAAGGATCATAAAAGGGTCGCAAAAGGATCACCATTAAATGAACTACATAAAAATAAAGACGAAGAATTCACACTATATTTATACACAAACTAAACAATTTCTTTCCTTTTTTAAAATATTTATAAAACTTCAATAAAATTTATTCTTAGATCTGTTCCCACTTACATTCTCCATGCAAACATGCCCTTCCTCCGAAACAAGGGTGTATTTTTCGACTGAACTTTATTCGTAAATTCATTTTATACCTTTTTTTGTCTTTTTTCCCCTCCTATTTTCAGGCAAGTGGTATCTACTGTTTTTATCTTTTCATTCACTGCAAGATTTTACTCAGAATTTCCTGTACATTTATTATGTTCAGCAATGACTAACTCGTTATATCTTCTCTGCATACATACTTTAATGCGCTAAAATCTTTCCCTCCTTTTCAAAGCTGAAACTGGGGCAGAATGGCTTTGTACTTAGTCCTGGCTCCTTTGTACACTCTCAAAAAAGAAAAATGACCATCCCAAAATACAATG
>NC_068988.1:96755381-96756914 GCF_001194135.2 Octopus bimaculoides
TATATATATACACACAGTTTGTGTATATGCACAAACGTACCTACACACATATATACATTGATATGCATACATATAAGTGCGCGAGTGTATACCATACACATATGTACGCATACATGTATAAATGGGAGAGAGAGAGTAGGTGTTAAAGAAAAAGAGTTATACGGTAAAAGTAAAGATTCCATTGTATTAACGCATGGACCCATTCTTTGTGCCAACCAACTTCCACATCCAACACTCAGCTCCAAGTAAAAAAGAAACAACAAAAATTAAGGCGAAATTCCTCGAAACGCAACGAAGCGAAAGTTTTGCCAATCACAGCAAGTGTCAACATACCGTTCACACTAATAACTGTCCGTTTGCATTCAAATAAATTAGCGTTGAAACAACGAAGCTTAGTTAGTGAATCAGGGAAGAGATTTTAACTGCTGTTGATGTTTGCTTGCGATTAGAAGCTTATCATTTCCTCAGCTACTTAATAATCTGTGCATATCTGATTCTCCTACGTAATTAAAACAATGTCTGGTTGTGAATAAATACTTGGCGATAGAGACCTATACATAAACATACATACATACGCACACACGTAAGCATGTATATACGCATACAAATATGTATGTACGTGCGTATGTATGTATGTATGTATGTATGTACGTGCGTATGTATGTATGTAAATGTATGTATATGGATGGATGGATGGATGGATGGATGGATGGTGATGAAAGGCATAACTAAATAAATCATAAACGCAGAAATAAATCAGATATTGACATAAAATTTACCATAAACTCGTCTGAGTGACATCTTTCTTTAGTTGAATCTTTTAATGAAATTCTTATTTGTGTCATTTCTCTGACGGCAAATTTCATAGAGTCGTTGATTTATTGCTTACACATTCTTTCTCTCTCTTGTTCTCTCTCTCATTCTCTCTCTCTCTCTTTCTCTCTGCATCAATCTTCCTTCTCTTTGTATATGAGTGTGTGCGTATATATATATATATATATATATATAAACAATATATGAGTATATGCATATATATGTACATGTATGTACATACCTTCATCCACATGTACACATAGATACAAAACTGGGTACATGACGTGGCAAAAGAACATGGACAAAATGATAAACAAGGTACAACAAACAAGCAAGCCACATAGAAACATCTCCTTCATCAGCTGCCACCATTAAAACACCGGCGTTTCGAAGAATGTGTCGTAATCACTAAATGACAATTGCGATCAGTTCCATAAGCGAAGGAGAAATAATCGCAAGAATCAACAATTTTTCACAGCTGTCAATCAGGAAAAGGACAGGCTTATTGTCTAGAGGACAGGGGACAGCTATGGACACGTGTTCCTGCTTCAAAAACCGTCATCAGCACGACTACTGTCTTAACCTAACTCCAGCGACTAAGGGACGTAGACATATACAAAAGTGTAGGACACATTTATGGTCAAAGTAGTTTGAAGAACTTTTACACCAAAAACTTTAAGAAATAACTATATATATATATATATATATATATATATATAT
>NC_068988.1:96762104-96767104 GCF_001194135.2 Octopus bimaculoides
CAGTTCTGCTGAATCGAACCATACTATTGAGCGTAAAGACTACATTCGGTTGAATGTCGATTCGACTTCACCATCATCCTTCAGTTACGTTCGGCAAAAGGGACCGATGGAGACTAGGCTTTAAAATATAAGTCCTGGGGTCGATTTGTTCGATTAAAACCTTCCAAGGCGGTGCCCCGGCATGGCCGCAGTCAAGTGACTGAAACAAGTAAAAAAAATGTTTAAATCGAACGCTTGATGAAAACAAACAACAACCGAAAATCTTGTTGACAAATGCTAAGTTTGAACTGAGACAAGGATCGAAACATTACAGTAACTAGATGCAATGCCAGTTACTGGCTGGTACTTAATTTATCGCCCCCCGAAAGGATGAAACGCAAAGTTGACCTTGGCGGAATTTGAACTCAGAACGTAACGACAGACGAAATACCGTTGCTAAGCATTTCGCCCGGCGTGCTAACGTTTCTGCCATCTCGCCGCTTTACGTGGATACACATGTTGCGAGCCTTACGCATATGTTGATAATGGTGTACACATTAATTACTTATATCAGTTCCTAGTTAGTTTCCATACAAATAATTAGTCTTTCTGCAGGTACAAAATATTGGTCTTTGTTTCCTGATTAGATTCCAAACAAAAATACAAAGATATAATCAGAACTACCATAAAATCCACAATATTTTCTGCTCTGTCAACAGAAAAATAAAGCCATTTGTTTACACATGTCGTTCCAGTTGTTTGTGTAGTGCTATCCGTCATCCGTCCTGGCAATGGAGTCTCGACGACCACATTACAGAATCGTACGGAGTTCAACATTGTAGTCGGGACATATTGTGATCTCTCAACTATATTCTGTCAGCCTAAAGATTCAAGTAACGGCTTCATCAGAGAAAGCAAAACAGACGTCATCGGAAGACGACTCTTGCTGCTCCTTCATATTTATTGTTTATGGCGTAAAACCCAGCATAGAGTTAGGGGCCACCAGGTTCATTAATGTTGCAATTATTTCTGAGCCTTTTTGCGTCATTATGTTATGATATTTGGATGCATAGTGACCAGAGGATATTACGTAAGACCATTATCTCAGTCGGAAAAGGTTTCAAATCGTCTAATCAGGTTCACACTTGTTTGCATTAGACGCAGCAGGGCGTAGGGCCCATAATTTTTACTCTAGGTTGCGTTAAAACTTTCTGATACGTGTGTGTGTGTGTGTGTGTTCATGCTTGGTATAGCTAAGGAAAGTCGCTTCCTTCAGGTTATTCCGTACATTCCTGCGCAAGGTTATATATTTTATTATTAACCCTATTGAAATGCGATACCAATTTTGGCTTTTATTTTTTAAACCTGTATGCGTATGCATTCATATATACATATACATACATACGTACATACATACGTACGTACATACGTACACACACACACACACACACACACACACACACACACACACACACACACACACACATATATATATATATATATATATTATATCATGTTATCTTATATCATATATATAATTGTCACCAGCGTACATGTTGCTTCACGTGGAGGAACCCTGTTCTTACTTCATCTCAGTCACATGGTATTTAGAGTTACCATTCTTTTGAATTTTCTTGTTATATACCCATCCATCCTTACATACATACATACATACATACATACACACATGTTATATCTGCTGGAACACACTTCCTGAAGGTTATCCCGTAAGCTCCTCTGTATGTATGCATATTTGAAAATGTCTATACTTACGTTAACCTGACTGAAACAAGATAGGTTTTGATATTATTTTTTTACTTCTGGAACTGTTTATACCTAAATTAGCACTTTAGGTGGTTATTATTTTTGTACCGACCGTAACATTAATTTATGTTCACAGGGCATATATTTATCTGTATGTCTGTATTTCAAAGTCTGAGGTATTGGTGTACGTTGGGTATAATCTAATATTATGTATACAATTCTTAATTAACATATTGAAATGTTTCAACGACGAATGATATACATTATTTCCGCTTGACACTGTTTATAATTTATACAAGAATATTTCTGTATTATTGTAGGTATTATTTCAACTACGGGACATCCTGACTGCTAGGTATGAGACATCTGTATTGAAATAGCCCCCTTTCTTTTATTAAAATCATGTGCCTATGTAGATAGTATGTATTTTAGTGACTGGTTGAAGATTTCAAACGGTTCAGCTTATCTTTTACCTTAGCTGTTGTAAGTAGTAACTATTTGGGTGGAAGAACTGCATTACTTTAGTTTAAGAAACACATAATCATTAAATATGTGGGAAAAAATAAGTTCAAAGGAGAACAATTCAAACTTTTTGAGAGGTCCAAAAAGAGAGAAAGAATAATTTCTAATAAAGATTCATCATATTCATAAAAAAACAGCCAGAACAAGTAATAAGAATATGAAAATAGTAGTTGAAAAATATCGTTATAGGTATAAATATACCATAAACAATTATATTGAATCCTATTTTGTATTAAATCTAATTTTGATTCAACACCTTTTTCTCCTCCATTTTTTCTATAATTGTTTATGGTAATTATTACATATATATGTCGGATATGTACTCGCCTACAGCCATTCAGAAATACACAAAAACTACTCAATTCACTGCAGTGGAACAGTGTAATGACCAGGTCTCAAGATGTGCGACGAAAATTTGATGCCAAATAATAAATGTTTAGGTGAAGTTAATAGTTTTGTGCGTTTTTTTATGATTGTGCGTTTTCCACGCTATAATTGCCATACATGCATACATACATACATACATACATACATACATACATACATACATACAAGAAAAATCGACCGGCTAATTCGTACAAGGTCAATCTGTGAGTGGAACAGTAAAAATAGGCAAGACTTTTCTCAAGTTCCAAATGTGAATTTGTCTGTGTTAACTACATCCCAAAGATGGAGCCTTGTATCTTTGTTGGAAATCGGCTCCCTCCTCAGTGGAAGATTTATAATAATAAAAAAATAGAAGAGACATACATACATGTATACTCACACACACACACACACACGCACACACACACACACACACACACACACACACACACACACATATCATACTTAAGGTAGATATTTCGTTGAAGGCCTGTTAAACTGCTGTGCCCGTCTCAAGAAAAATCATTTCTTTTAGATGTATAGAGTTAAAAAACCACAGAAATATATCAGCAGTAGACGAAAGTCCTCCAGCAGTAGAGGTTGCCTTGCTATGGACGTATGTTCACTTCTTCGAGCTTCGTCTGTAGCTAAGGCAGCGAAATGGTAGAATTAACAGAGTTCTTCCAATCTTCCGCTTCTTCAATAGATATCACGTAGAAAAACTGAAATTTATTTTGATAAGTAACATTGTACATTTTAGTGTATCTTGTGTCCTTATTTTGCACATTTACACTAAATTACATCGATTTCTTTTCTTGATTAATTCGGTCCACTTCTTTATAGAAGATGAAAAGAAGAGAATATTTTTTGAGCAACTTTTAAGAGGTTTACTGCCTCTGAGTGATAACCTATTGCAGTATAATAACCAAGATTGAATGGATTTCCCGCACAACGAATACAAATCACACGTTTGTTTATTTCTAGAACTTCGTACTGCACTCCAATGTATTTACCAACCACATTCGCTTCATTACCACGACTGTCTTCAGAATTTACTGAAATCAACTTTACAAACATTACTAGTAAATTCACTATCAAATCCGTTATATTCACTACGATTCTCTAAATTTAGCCAAGTCAAAAAACATTCATCAGACAAACCGTTCATAGGAGATGCGTATTTTACGATATAATTTTGTAGATCCATATTGGAAAGACTTGAGTCCTCAAATCATCTAAAAACAATTGTGTCACTCTACTAAGCATAAGGTCAATAAGTTAATCAATTATTGATTTAGATAAATGTAGTATCGTAATTTGTTACGTAGAATAAATAAGATAAGCAGACAACAGTAAAAACAATGTAACGAACTAACAAATCTCTACGAACCAACATTCAATATTCCTTGTGAACGAACCAGCCGACACCTTCCGACTTCACTGCGAACTAACCCGAACTTCACTCGACTCCGAACTCTGCATCTGGACTCACACGGATCGTTACTATTAACATTTCACTCGGACCAGTCTATCTCTCGCAAGGGGGCGTCGTAACTCTCATCACAACAATAAATATGAGGAAGATACGGATCGTCCGTTCTCATCTTGTTTTATGTGGTTCGAAATAAATTAAACAAATTTACTAATCAATTTTGGCAGACCATTAATTTTAATGAGCCAGATACTTGCCATTATTTTGTGATAACACTCAAACACAAATCTCTAGTTCTGCTGTCCTGGTTTTATTTGCTCTGCCAGTCTTGTTCTTAAGGTTGAACTTCACTCTCCAGTTAAGTATTTACTTTATAGTTAAACATGGCAATGTCAGGTCGTCATGGTTTCCGGTCCTATGACGTCACTTCTTTACACTCCACTTTTACACATTTGTCATGTTTTCTCATTTTTATTTCGCCCCTGAAGACTGAGGTTCCAAGTCTTAAACCTGGTCACCTTGTCTCAGCCCGACGCGGAATCATAGCGAGTAACTGTCAATTTATAAACGTTCAAAACAGAGGGAAAATATACAAACACTCCAAAAGCACACACACACACACACACACACACACACGCACGCACGCACACACACAGCCGTACAACACACAAACAAACGCGCACACGCTGATCTTCAAATATTTATAAAGACGGTGCACGTGTGCCTTAACTGAAAGCTTTGCATTTACGATAGAACGCGATCTTTCTGACTGGTAACAATTTGGACAACTCTATTGGAGGTGTTATTACAGATCATCTTGACATCACTTGAAACAGCGGGTGTATATTAACCGTCTGCGGATATATCATCTCCGCTAATACGTTGATTCAGTGCTCAGAAACACACACACGCACACACACACACACAGAGAATAGAT
>NC_068988.1:96768725-96771728 GCF_001194135.2 Octopus bimaculoides
TTAGTCTCAGCTCAACTCTGATAGAACAAGCGTATGTATCAGAGGTTTTCCAGCCGTGACTGTCTCTTCTTTTTGTATCCCTAGGTTTATATTGTACAATGAGGGTTTCTTTTTAATTTACGGTAATGCGTAAATTGAGAGAGAGTTGGAGAGATTAGGCTGCTATTTTTAAAACGTTGCGCTACCACATGAAGTTTCCATCTTTGAATTGACTTATCATTAGAATCGTTGTCAACATACGTATATTGAATTCTACACCGGGTTATTTGGTTCGCAGTGCCTAAGCGAAATATGTATATTATTATTATCATCAATAATATTAATACGCCAATTTGTTTTTTGTACGTACCTGACGCGTATGTCACGCTAAAGAGAAATAAATTATTGAAAGAAATTTTGTTGCTTAATTAAAAAATTTTAACTAGATCTCTTGTAATTTCTGGAAAAAATTTGAAACAACCATGTATGTGGTGTTTTACAACACCCATACCTACTGGGTCACCGAAGCAGCAACGATCTGACAAAATGTCTTGCTGAATTTGTTCTACCCACCCCTTTTTGGAGGGTATTACACTGAGTTTTCTACTATGTTACTGGCACCAACCTGCATCAAACTTTACTTCTTTTCCTAAGATGACATATGTGCCGCGCAGAGTGGAGACTTGCTACGTAGGTAACTACTTGCTTTCCATAAAAAGAAACATTGCTCGTGCCTACATTCAGATATATGGTCAAAGCTGTCCGGCGGTGAATCAAGGGTATTTAGAAGGATGAGGGATCAAATCGGTAGAGCGCTACACAGATTTTCTTGTGGTTGTCTTAGCATTCTTTGTGTAGATGTAATTATTAGTAATCAATATTTAATCGACTGCAACTTCCTGGAAAATTACTAACCTACAGTGTGTTTCTGTATTTATAAGTCTTAAAGAAATATATCTGAATGGACGTGTAAGTGCGCAAGTAATGTATGCACTTGTATGATTAAGTAAGAGTAGACACTGCATCTGCGCTTTTAACAAGGACGCCATTTTAAATTATAAATTAGAGAGATGCAAAAGCTATTTCTGCAAGTTTGCTTCTTCATACGAATGGAGACAAACATACTAAAAGATGTTGTCATACATCGACATCTGCGTGCTTATGTATTTCATTCTCTCTCTCTCTCTGTCTTTCCGCCTCTGCCTCTGTCTGTTTCTGTTCCCCTCTTCCCCCCATACTCTCTCTCTCTCTCTCTCTCTCTCTCTCTCTTTTCCTGCATGTATCAAACTAAAAACTATTTTGCTCTTTGCCTTTTAGTTAAACTTTTTCTGCATGTTTTTATTTTGTTTTATTGTTTCTTCTTGTTATATTTGTTGTTTGTATAATCTTCTTGTTCTTCATTCTCTACGCTCAACGAAGCATGACATGATAAATGAATGCAACTGCGCCATCTCATTGAACCAAAACAAACCACTTAATTTCTGGTTCTTCAATGGACTCTAAGTTTTCTGTTGGAGATATCTTCGCTAATTAACAATTACTTTGCTTATTCAATTATCGTTGCTGTCATACAAACGAATCGTTGTTTCATAAAGTTCACAGATTTTGATAAGTTCCAATACCGACGTGAGACAAGAAATCTGACGTTTCTAGGAAATGTCTTCACGAGAGAAAGAAAACTATTTTTAACTTAATGGTGATACAACTTATATTCATACTGCTGTCTTTGTGATGAGCTCAGATTCAGTCTCTCTCTTTTCTCTCTCTCCTTCCCTTACTCCTTCCCTTACTCCCTCTCTCTCTCTCTCTCTCTCTCTCTCTCTCTCTCTCTCTCTCTCTCTCACTCTCTCTCTCTCTTTGACGAACAACTCATATTTATTGTCTTCTCTCCCCACACACATCCAAAAATTTGAGAGCTCCATTAAACGGATTTTACTCATGTGGACCTACCCTCACTAGTTTCTTCAATCTCTGGTTTTTCTGTCATTGTATCGCCACACATTGCTTCTTGAAGAAGAAACGTGGATAATGGAATCGAGGGTCAATGGTCTCTGCCATGTCAGTGCCATTTTCGTCTCTCTATATCCGAGACATTTAAACCTCACCCGTTTCAGGTCACCATGGTTTAGTCATTCTGTACGAGAGAATCGCTGTAAACGCTATTAAAATAAGGAGCATTTTGTTGACCTGCAGTGCTGAGCTCAACTCCCCAAACAGCTTACAACGTTCTGGACTTTATTACTTTCTCCTACATGGCTGTTTCATAATGAAAGCGCTACTTTTCCAACATTCGGACTGACTTGTTGAACAAATTTCCATTATTCATTTTCTGTGTTTCCTTATTTTCATCACGTTTTGTTTTTGGCGATTTTCGTCAAACTCGAATATTTTTACATGGAGTCGATAGTATTGTCCACTGTTCGAACGTTCGAACCATTCATCTGTAAGCAGGAGGCTCGAGGAGACTTCGTACACGAAACATCTGGTGCTATACATTGTCTTTCTCGCAAAAGAAACACTTAACTTTGCCAAATTCCTGTGTAAGCTATTAGGTTGTCAAGAAAGTACTTGCGGAAATTTAAATTTTGGTTTTAGATTATGTATTTTCAAATTAATTTCCGTTAAATTACTTCGACTTTATACATCATTTTAAAACCCGTTTTTCGCTCTATCTAATCGTGTTACTCTTTTTCTTTATGAATAATTAGGCCATTTTTTCCGGAACGTTGAATGCAACATGAACAAAAAGCAAATTCACACAATTTTCTTATTCCAGTTCAAGCTA
This sequence comes from Octopus bimaculoides, assembly GCF_001194135.2. NCBI lineage: Eukaryota > Metazoa > Mollusca > Cephalopoda > Octopoda > Octopodidae > Octopus > Octopus bimaculoides. Next base: position 96,771,490 of record NC_068988.1, read on the forward strand.
GGCTGAAAAACTGTTGAAACAGCTCGCGATATCAACGATGCGTTTGGACCAGGAACCACAATGGTGGTTCAAGAAATTTCGTAGCGGTGACGAGATGATAAGCGTAGTGGTCGGCCATCGGAAGTTGGCAACGATCAACTAAGAGCCTTAGTCGAAGCGAATCCACGCACAACTGTTCGAGAGCTTGCTTCTGAATTAGACGTAACGTATACGACAATTTCCAACCACTTGAAAGAGAT
>NC_068988.1:96772133-96773655 GCF_001194135.2 Octopus bimaculoides
CTGTCAACAAATGGATGAAATGCATAAGAAACTCCGACAACAACAGCCAGCTTTAGTCAATAGTAAAGGATCAATTTTTCTCCACGACAACGCTCGGCCGCACGTCGCACAACTGACCCTGCAGAAGTTGAACGAATTGGACTACGAAACTCTGCCTCATCCGCCATACTCACCAGACTTCTCGCCTACCAACTGCCACTTTTTCAAGCATCTCGACAACTTCCTGCGTGAGAAATGCTTCAAAAACCAAGACTATGCCAAACACGCCTTCAACGACTTCCTCGCCACCAGAACGCAAGTTTTTTACGTTACTGGCATAAATAAACGTGTTTCGCGTTGGCAAAAATGTGTTGATTATGATGGTGTTTATTTCGATTAATAAAGTTTTGTTTGAGCCGAGATATGTGCACCTGAATTTAAAGGTAAAAAACCACAAGAACTTTTTTGACAACCTAATAATATTATAGATTTCTGCCTTTTTGTTCCATGGCTACATTTAATGATGCATTTTTGCTTGTTGAGGTCGACAATAAAATATCTTTGTGGTTCTTTGCCACCAGAAATAGAAACCAAATCTCCAACTCGTATCGAGCTTTCTTAAACAAAAGAATATATTGGAAAACATAAACCTACATTCGTTGTTTAAAAGGACAAAATGGCTACGGATGGAACCTCTTTTTATCCTAGGTGTGATTAATCGTGTCTGAACTGAGGCGATGCAACAACAACGAATGCTTTCCAAGAATGAAATGAACAGCAAATAGTAAACTAAAGAAATAATAAAGTTGAGGCGATGAAGAGAAAAAAGTCATCGAGTTCCTGTTTGCGATGCTTGCAAAAAAAAACAAAACAAAAAAAAAGTTGTGCAGACTTTGTTTACTTGTTCTTAGACAAAGAAGAAGAGAAAAAAGAAGAAGAGAAAGACAGACGTCAAAATGTACCATTATTCGGTTGTATTTCAATTTCCTACAATCATTCCGGCAACTGATTGTCTAAATGTAAAGACTATTAAACTTCCTCTGACCATATACGGCCTTCAATACGCACGCATGCACAATACAGGCATATATACATACATACATACATACATAGGTATATACATTCATACATATACATATATATGTGTATATATATGTGTGTATATGTATATATATATATATACACACACACACATATCAATATATACGAGATGCGTGTGTAATAAACGAACTTATATATGCACATTATAAATGTGCATCCTGTTTTATACTATACTTCCGTGCACAAGATGTGATTATAATATCCGGTGATGTATACAACTTCCGGTCTAAAGACAGAGACGGAACATGAAATAAATACAGAGAATAGTGCAAGAGATTGTTTTTTTATTGCCGCACTATATATATATATATATATATATATAGAGAGAGAGAGAGAGAGAGAGATTTATATATGCACGCATACACATATATACATACATGTATATATATACATACATATAATTATTTACATATATATATATATATATATATATATATATATA
>NC_068988.1:96773709-96776366 GCF_001194135.2 Octopus bimaculoides
TGTGTGTGTGTGTGTGTGTGTGTGTGTGTGTGTGTGTGTGTATGCATACATACATACCAGAAGAGCTGCTAATAGTCTCATGCTTTTATGATACTTGATAATTATTTTCTCAAGTATTATACAGCTCGTTGTTATTGTTGTTGTACATGGAAATTTACCCGTTTTCTTCCTCTCGTTTATTTTACGTCACTTTAGCAATTTTCTTGTTTACTTTGTTGTGTATCTTCATACTACGCATGAGCAAAGTTGTGCTTAAACGCATTGAAGTCGTAATAATCTCATCTTTGTTGAATCACATTGTTTAACGTGTTCAATTTGAGAACAATGATCCTGGTTTGTGAGCTATTACTAGGTCTCTCTTTCTTATCCTCGCTCTACACTAAAATAATGACATCACTATAACATAAAATAGGTTTGACTGAAAGAAATTTCAGCAGTTACTACGGCAGCCACACTTCATCTGTCCAAAACGAAGAAAAAAGAATTTCTCAAGTTCCGTGTGAAAGTTGAAAAATTAAAGATTATTTATATCTGGAAACTGACGCGGAATTAATATTTCTAACACCAGTTGCGATATAAAGAAGCAAAACAAACCATACGACAATGCTTCCAAGATCTTACATGTCAAGAAGAAATTTTTTTAGATAAGCGCAAGACCCAAAATAGTTTCATAAATAAGAAATCTGAAATGTTGACCAAGTGCAGACATATTAATAAATTCTTCCTAGTTAATTTTTATCGAATGATGCAATTCGCTTAATGTATGATGATCTTGCTTCTAACTTTACAGCATATTGGCTTTTTATATTTCCTAGTTTATACCCCAAGTGTTCACAGACTTCCAGTGCAGCTGAAAGAAATCACACAGCAGATTAATACACATAAAAATACCTAAAATTGCTCAATAGTCTCCTGTAGAGAAAAATGTTTCGTATCTGGAGATAAATCTTTATGTGTAGTAATCCGAAACTAGTACTTAATTTATCGACCCCGAAAGGATGAAAGGTAAAGTCGACCTCGGCGGAATTTGAACTCAGAACGTAGAGACAGATGAAATACTGCTAAGCATTTCGCCCGGCGTGCTGACGTTTCTGCCAGCCCGCCGCCGTAGGTTCATAGCGATTATTATTGGAACAATAAGATGCATATCAATCCGTCTTCAGCAAAATAAGGCTGAAGTTGGGATTTTGGGGAGAAATGCAAATCCTTAAATTATAGCTACAAATGATCTCGATATCTGGGATTATAGAAATTCTGCAGGACCTTCTTAAGATTCAAAGGATGATGGTTAAAACAAGATGCTTTCCTTCACAATTTTACTATCAAGGAGGAGGCAGATCAAAATTTGCTCTAAATTAGAAATACCACATACCTACACACATACATACATACATACATACATACATACAGGCATACATACATACAGGCATACAGACATGTATGTCTGTTTTTGTGTCTGACAACCTACTGACTCGTGTTTGTGTAATCAATCATCGTCATAGACTTAAGACACGGATTTCCCAAATCATCAAACGCGTCATAAAGAGGCTAATTTTATGAAATGTCGACATTTATATGATGTCTTTAAGATATTCGCACATACTTGTCATTTGGGCAACTTTGAATCTCTTTCTCTCTCTCCCCCTCTCCCCCTCTCTCCCTATATCTGTCTCTACCCTTCTCTCTCCCTCCCTCTATTTCTCTCACTACACACACACACACACACACACACATATGCATATATGTATATGTATATATATATAGGCGCAGGAATGACTGTGTGGTAAGTAGCTTGCTTAACGACCACATGGTCCTGGGTTCAGTGCCACTGCGTGGCACCTTGGGCAAGTGTCTTCTATAGCCTCGGGCCGACCAAAGTCTTGTGAGTAGATGTGGTAGACGGAAACTGGAAGAAGCCCGTCGTATATGTATATACATATATATATGTATGTGTGTGTCTATGTTTCACATACACTCACTCACACACATGCACACACATGCACACATGCACACACATGCATACATGCCCGCATACATACATGCATGCATAAAGAGACACAACTGCGTAACCCGTTTGTGTCACGTTGATGCGTTCTACAACCTGAGGAAAATCAATGCAGAAACGAGTGTGTGTGTGTGTATAGATATCTATGTGTGTATCTATGTATATCCGTATGTATGTGAATGTGTTTGTATGTAACCTCATTAATAAACCTTTTGTTTCCTTTAATCGTCAACGTCGCAGTACCTTTCTCTCTATTTTCCCCAAAAACTGAAAAGAATTTTTTTGGTTCCAGATTGTAAATATTATAAAATCAGAAGAATAGCAGAATCGATAGAGCCGCAAACACAATGCCACGCCATTTCCATATTCTTTACTTTCAGATCCCGCCAGATCCCACTGTCTTTCATCCTTCAAAGCTCAATAAAATATGGTACCAGTGAAGCAATAGTGAGAGATCGTAATCGACGAGAACCTTCCAAAAGGAAAAAAAAAACAAAAAGGGTTAAGGCCTGGTGCCTTCCACAGAAATGAAAATCTGTGTGTGTCTGTTTGTATGCACTGTGTATACACACGCACACACACTCACGCACATACACACGCACGCACACACACATTGTAAACGACTTAAGTTGTACTTAAGTGTGTATATATA
>NC_068988.1:96777552-96780721 GCF_001194135.2 Octopus bimaculoides
AGGTCAATATTTTTAAACAAGTGAAAACTTTATTTAATGGAATAAAGGATATTTTTGCACTTACATTATTATTAATATTATGATTATTATTATTATGATTATTATTATTATTATTATTATTATTATTATTATTATTATTATTATTATTATTATTATTATAAATATTATATGCTATATTACTTAACAGGAATGTTATTTTGAAGACCGGTGACAAGTCTCCTCAAACATGGAGAATCTTTCTTCGGATCCTCACAGAATAGAAGATTGCACTTTTTTTCTGCAGGTCGGCCATACTGAGTCTGGGTTCCAATATCTTTTTCAGCCTCTTATGTAGCAGTTTCCTGTTGCCATTGTTGTTGTTATTTTCATCATCATCATCATCCTCACCACCACCACCACCACCACCACCACCACCATCATCATCATCATCATCATCATTATGGGCGATGAATTGGGGGGATCGTGAGATCATCGGACCACATGTCTTGCATTATCTGTTCTGGTTTTTGTGTCACCGAGTTCCACGTTTCCTTTCATCCATTCGGGGTCGATAAAGTAAAGTACCAACCAGTATTTTAATATTTTCTTTTTTCTTTCGCCGTATTAATTCCCAGGCGATAACAGGGGTGGTTCAACGATGAAATTACATTGAAATTACAATGAAAAGAAATTGCATTAACACAGCAAAACAGATTCCAAGCAGAAAAAAAAATCTAAACATTTATAAACACACAAACTTACAAACTAAAAATACACAGAAATACATACATACACAGCACACTCAAATGCACTGACGTATGCGAGTGTGTGTATGTGTTTGCGCGCGCGCGCGTATATGTCTATGGTTGGAGACAAACAGATTGACAAACCTTCAGATAGAAAAAAAATATAAATTTTCTTATGGTTTAATATCAACGTGTATGACCAAATTCTATTTTTATAATTCTTAATAAACATGCAGACTATTTACAACTGTTTCACACCCAAATGGCACCCATTTTTAAAATATATTCTAAACAACCTGTTTTTTCGTTCAAAAACTAAGGATTTTTCATGCATTTCTTTTAAATAGAAGCAACAGAGATTTATTTTATATCCTTATATCAAGCGTTTTTTCCGTCCGTTATCTTTTAATATCATAAACAAAGTGACATGGAGACTCTATCATAATCAGCGAACCTTAAAAGCTTAAGTAACTGATACTTTTCCTCATCTCCAAACAGTTTGTTCTTTCGAATGGAATTTGGGACCGGAATGATTTTGATTTTTATGTTTACATTTATTTGATTTCTATTTAAAGTATTCCCCCCCCCCCGCTCCCCGCAACGAAACCTATTATGAGGCGACTTTGAAGCTGACACAAATAAACAAATAACATGCTAACCTAAGGCTTTTGCTAAATTAGTCTTGCTCTGAATTTCAACAGGTTGCTTTACAAACTTCTGTTGTCGAGAAATAAATTTAAACAGCGAACATTATTAAAAAATAAAATAATAGGGACGACATCACTTCAAAAAGAAAACCACCCACAGCATCCGCTGCCAGTTCTCTTATAGTATGATGAATTGCTCTTATTCAGCAAGTTCCAGACAAGCCGAACCGCTTATATATTTGTTCTAAAATAATTTGTTGAAGTCTCTCTTTTGAAATGTAACTTTTATTTTATTTCGAAGATTTCTTCCTTAATTTTTTAAACTTTTTACCGCAATGGATTGTGGTGGATTGGCAGAATCACGAAGGAGATGAACAGTATTTGGTGGTGTTTAGATATGGCTCTTTACGTTGAGATTTGAACTCCCGTTGACGTTGGCTTTGTTCTTTCGATCTCCGACGAATAAGGTATTGAATTTTTTTTTTTTCATTTAAGTTTGTGTTATCATCTTTAAATGCAGTGAGCATCGAAAATAATTGTGCTGTGAGGAAATGAGTAATATTGCTTTGAATATCGTGAGGTACGGGAGACAACTCTTGACATATTTCGAGCTTATTCGATCTCCTCAGCGAAAACGTTTCACGGTATTTGCCCTGAAGTAGGGATGAAAGAAGATAATATATGATAGAAGTTGATGCATGATTTCGGGGGGATTGTGGCGCAGGAGACATCGCCACTGAAATGGCAGATGAAGCAGAAGAACTCACTATGGTCAGTAGTTCAGAAGACAAGGCAGCAAGATGTTTAGTGCACCTAGGACACACTCTTGATGGCATACAGACTTGTGAGCAACATCTGTGGAAGGGATTGGGAACACATGGACATTACTGTACCTATAGTAAGCCATGAATGTTTAACTGCTCGAAGTGTGATCGTTGATATTCAATCTGCTGAGAGTAGATGACACACCTACGAACAGGAAAAGTCAGAGAGGGGAAGATAGTCACTCTGGCCGATTAGTCTTTCCAGAATCTCCGATGTTGTTGTGGGGTGAGGAAAAAGTTATCATAAAACCGAATGCTTTCAACAGAGAAAGCTCTGCTAAAATCTCCCAAGGATCAGACAGTGGGATCAAACCAAACCACGGAATCAGTCTACCATCAAAGCTCCTAATGACGAACAGAAACATCTGTAAGTCAATAATGTAAGAAAAAAAAGAAAAGAACCGAACCAGGATTTGGTCATGATTCTTGCAACAGAGTTAGCGTCGAAGGCCATGTGGTGGTGAAAACCTTAAGAGTGGGGTTTAGCTGATTACGTCAACCATAGCAGTGGTGTTTTATTTTATAAATTCAGGAAGGATTAAAGACAAAGTTTATCTCAGCAAGATTTGAACTCAGAACGTTAAAGGACGTAACTAGATACCACAAGGCATTTTGTCCGAGGCTCTTATGATTCAGCCAATTTGTCACTCTTATGTATTTAATCCATTTTTATGTCATACCATTCCAAATAATCCGTTTGCGCTCATGTTTAGGAGGAGTGGGGAGAGGAACGGAATTAAAGAGAGTGATTGATAGAGATTTGGAGAGCAACAGAAAAAGAGGGAGGGAGAGAGAGAGAGAGAGAGAGAGAGAGAGAGAGAGTTTGTGGGCGTGCTGGAGAGAGAGTGAGAGAGAAGTAATATGGAGAGAAAGGGAAAGGGGAGTTGGAGGGAGGAAGGAAAGGGTTTGTTGTTTGCTTTTTCCTTCAAATTAAACTGGCCACTTTAAGATGCAAGAACGGAAGAAAACACTC
>NC_068988.1:96781104-96782167 GCF_001194135.2 Octopus bimaculoides
GACCACAAAATTCTACCGACCGTTTCTTCGATTCTGAAGATTCTTTGGCAAGACAGCCCAAGACAGACGATAGATATATTTTACTTTCAAAATTCAGAAGTGGATAATTACAGATGTAATATTTTGACAAATTCTAACAATTTTACACGGATTCCTCGTTTGCTGTTCGCAGAATTATATTCTCATCAATTTTACCAAACATTTTACTTGAAAGAAAAACACCGACTACGTAAGAATTTCATCTTTATCTTTGGAAATATTCGTTTGCATTGAATTGTATGCGAAAATATTGATTGCTTCATGTATGTTGTGTGTGCGTGTGTTTCTTTGCCCCAGGGCAAATATATATGGAGAGTAAATATTTGTCTTACCGCTTAATCCTTCTAGGTCCCTCTTCACTCACTTCTTTCTTTCTCCCTTTTTATCATATTTTATAAATACACATACACACACACACGCACACACACACGAATGCACATACATACATGCACACATACATACATACATACATACATACATACATACATACATACAAGTTTGAGGAGATATCTGACAGCTGTTCTGGGACGGACATCAACTTGTTCTGCTCTGTCAAAGGCCTTCCAACAAGGATTATCTTCCACACTTCTCTTAGCAAAGGGAAGGGTCCTGTCAGAGGGCCCTGGCTGATCTGCGTGAGGTGATGTGGACTCCTTCCCCTCTCTGGTGAATTGCACAGTCACTCTATTAACTGTGGAAAGTGAGATCCCAAGGATTTCTGCGATTTTACGCTGGCTATGTCCACCTTCAGATTGACCCACAATACGGCCTTTTTGAAATTCAGACAGTTCCAAGTTTTCTCTTGAACATGGCATGATTAAAGAGTCGCATATAAAACCTGAAACATAAAAATGTCAATTAATAAAAGAATATAAACCTTTACAAGTTGGAATAAACATAAAACGATGTTTTACGAGGTGTCTTTTTACTTCTGTTATGTCTGTGAGTATACGTATATATAAAGAGAGAGAGAGAGAGAGAGAGAGAGAAAGAGAGAGAGAGAGAGAGAGAGAGAGAGAGAGAG
>NC_068988.1:96783221-96783776 GCF_001194135.2 Octopus bimaculoides
TATTATTATCATTATCATTATTACTACTTGAGGTGATAAATCGTTCGAATCGATGTTACATCGATTATTGCTATTTTTTTTTCCAAGGCGGTGAGCTGGCAGAGACGTTAGCACGCCGGGCGAAATGCTTGGCGGTATTTCGTCTGCCGCTACGTTGTGAGTTCAAATTCCGCTGAAGTCGACGTTGCCTTTCATCTTTTCGGACTTGATAAAAAATTAGTACCAGTTACACACTTGGGTCGATGTAATCGACTTAATCCCTTCCCCCAAATCTGAGGCCTTGTACTTCTAGTAGAAAGCAGTATTATCAATTCTTACGGTTCCGTAATGTCTGCGTTCAATTCCTGCAGAAGTGGTCTTTTCCTTCCACCCATTCGGGGGGATGGACGGTATCAGCTAACCGTTTCTTTCAAAGTTATTGGTCGTTTGCAGAAATTAGATTAGAAAATGTTATTTTAGAAATTAATGATATTAATAGTAATAATAATAATAATATTTAACAAAATTATATATTTAGTTTTTTCTTTTTTGAATGTCGCTGGCGATGAAGCCCGG
>NC_068988.1:96784316-96787085 GCF_001194135.2 Octopus bimaculoides
CTCTCTCTCTCTCTCTCTCTCTCTCTCTCTCTCTCTCTCTCTCTCTCTCCCTCTCTCTCTTTCTCTCTTGGCCCCGATGGATTAATTCGTTTTTATGAAATACATAAATACAGACATACATTGGAAAGTATATTTATATGTATATATACATTGGGTAGTATATATACATATATATAAATACATATTATAAGCCATATATATATATATATATATATACATGTGTGTATATCAAGAGAATTTATACGCGTTCCAAAACCGAAATACAAAAAAAAAAAAAAAAATCATCCACACATTCGCCGAAAAAAAAAAAAACTTTTTAAAAAATTGTATATTTATTAATGAAATATCAATAATTGCAAGAATTAACTTCTCAGGATTATAATTAATTTTATTAAAAATAAAAGAAGTCATTGTTATTATTATTATTATTATTGTTTTTTTCTTTTGTTGCCAAGGTGAAAGGAAAAGAAAAGAATGAAATAGGTTTACAACAAAATCACACAAAAACGTTTACTGCGTTGAGACATGAATCAGTTCGGATCTGCTGTTTACATGTGAAGAATAGCGCCAACAGCACCACCACCACCACCACCAACAACAACAACAATTTCTTCTAATTGATTTAAAAAGAGGAAGCCGTAAAACTGCAAAACACATCTATATACACAGACAAGTCATCCGGACTGTTTTAAAAAAGAAAAACTGTGAAATCTTTCATAAATACAAACATACATAAATAGCGTTTCTTTTTCCTTTTTTTAATACACACACACACACACACACACACACACACACATATATATATATTTGAATATTTTGCTTCTGAATTTCAAATAAACATGGAATTATTCTCGCTTTGGACTCAATTACTCTTACTTTTGATGAGTTCTACCTTTCTCGGTGAGTAAATCACATTTTATCTTTTTTCTTTTCTTTCTTTCGCACGAATTGTTAAACTTCCAACATTTATTTATTTATTTGTCTTTATTTATTTTTATCATCATCATCATCATCATCATCATTATTATTACTGTTATTATTATTATTACCATTATTATGCCACCGAGGTCGACTTTCCTGTCATGCCTCCGGGGTCGATAAAATAAGTCCCAGGTGAGCAGTGGGGACTCGCCCCCTCCTCACTAAATCTCAGGCCTTCTACCTGTAGTAGGAAGGATTATCTCAAATTTGAATAAACCGAAATATATTGTAAAGTTTACACATTTATTACTATGCCTTAAACTTTGCGAATATCACTACATGTGTTTGTGTATACACACACACACACACACACACACATAGATATACACATACACACACAGACATGTATACGATTACGTGACTTCTGTTCTCTTGCCATGTAATACGTCGATATAATCAATTGACCCTCTTCCCCTAAAATCGATGGCCTTTGATCCGATTACAGAAATGATTTTAACGTGACGTAATGACAAACATCCATACGTGCGTATGTATATAGATATGTATTTAGGTCTGTATGTACGTATGTATGCATGTATGTAGTTTGGTAGATATGTTGGTATGTATTTAGGTCTGTAGGTATGTGTATATATACATAGGTATCTATTTAGGTATGTATGTATGTGTGTGCATGTATGTGCGTGTATGCCTACGTGAGTGATATGTGCTCATGGTAACGATGAAGCCTCTACGCGGTCGCTCGACCTGCTAGAAAACGCAGCCGGCTTTCCCTCACACCATCATACCTTCCATCGGAGAAAAATTGAAGCGACTTTGGATAATGTAATTCTGATGTTAGGATGTACCGTGTTCGATCTCGTTGCGCGGTATCTTGAGCAAGTGTCTTTTTCCATAGCCTCAGTTCGACCTAAAACCTCGTGAACGACAATGGAGTAGTTGGAAACTGTTCGGAAGCCTGTCGCATTAATTCAACTAGAAAATTTCGTTGATTTAATGAGTTAATCGGACAAGGGAATGCTCATTGCAGAACTAACGAAGGATCCATCACCATCATCATCATCATCATCACCATCATCATCATCATCACCATCATCATCATCATCATCATCACCACCACCATCATTGACTAGAGTTTGGTAGCTGAAATGCTTTTGATTATAGATCCACTCATTCAGGCATGGCCTGGGGCTGTACGGCAACAACACAGAACAAATAGATATCAGTTTAGAAACTAGAGACAGGGGAGAAGTGAGAGTGAGAGAGAAGCGAAACAGTAGTGAGAGAGAGAGAGAGAGAAAGAGAAAGAGAGAGAAAGAGAGACTGACAGAGAGTGAGAGTATTCGGTCAAGCTGTGTATTTCAGTGAACCGTTAAGCGGTCGCTAAAATTGCTAGAAATAGCAGCCAAATATCATTGAAACTAGATTCCACCATTTTAAAAATGAAGAACATACGTTAATGAGTGAAGTCCTGAAACATACGCATTCGAAAAGAAAAAAAGAGAGAAAAGAAGAAATAGAAAAGACAGGATGGGCATGGCTGGAATGCCTTTGATCATAAGGTCTGTTCCATCAGGCAGGGCTGGCTCGGGGCTAAAGAAACAACTTGGATAAATGTATTAACATATTTTTTTAATGTGTTGAACGTTGATTTATTGGTTTGTTTGTTGTTATTGTTTAGTGGGCTGTACTAGGTGTGGCCAGGGATTAGAAGAGGGAGGTTTCAATCAGTAATGGTCCGGGGCCTGAAAAAGAGCCCTTGAATATCCGACCGAGCCGTCTTTGAAAAATTCTTACTGCTCCTTTAAATTTTTAGAAGGCACAAACTAC
>NC_068988.1:96787932-96788660 GCF_001194135.2 Octopus bimaculoides
AACTACATGCACGCACACACACACATACACCTATGCAAACTGTAGAGTGTTTGTTAGCGTGTCGTTAAAAGAATCGCGAGATAAAGTAGAATCTAAGTTTTTAGATGAGGCCTTTTAGTTCTTCGGGTCTCAAAAAAAAAAAAAAAATAGCTGTATGCCAGTAAGAGAATGCTTTGGCTTTTGTTGTCAATGTTCTTTAGGTTTCTTCTGCATTTCATGCTTTTATCTCTGCTATGTCTTGTAGCAATCTCTTAGAGATTGTTACTTCAGACACCATTTAAACATTTTCCCTCTAAAACCTAACATATATGCATGTATATATATGGATGTATAGCGCATATTGTATATAATGATATATAATGATATATATACATATAGGTTTAAAGGAAATACGCCCAAACCCTATGAATCGGTTTCAATTCACTGATGGAGTTATCAATATTGAAATTGTCTGTGATACTTTTATCGACAACAGAATCTACACGATACACACATATACAGAGGAATGTATATAATCAGATAATTACGTGCTGCTGCTGCTGTTGTTGTTGTTGTTGTTGTTGTTGTTGTTGTTGTTGTTGGTGGTGGTGGTGGTGGTGGTGTTCTCATTTTGTCAGTTCAAACCTGATTGAGCAAAGCCCCTTATCCAAGCTAATCCAGCATCAGCGGTGCAGCTAGAGTGCATGCACCAAGGGGCAGCGTTTCAGTTTCCCCTCCCATCCCTGCCC
>NC_068988.1:96788670-96790226 GCF_001194135.2 Octopus bimaculoides
GTTCTCATTTTGTCAGTTCAAACCTGATTGAGCAAAGCCCCTTATCCAAGCTAATCCAGCATCAGCGGTGCAGCTAGAGTGCATGCACCAAGGGGCAGCGTTTCAGTTTCCCCTCCCATCCCTGCCCCCACACCTATTCAGGTTTATTACAAAGCTGACTCAAATGTGCCGTTCCCATAAAAGAGTACCCCCCCCCCACCGGGGCAGAACGCCCCGACCCTATGCTATACTCTCCCAGCAATAATCATTCTTTTTCTCAGGCATTATGTACCTTAGACTACATTTATCAATATGTGCTTCCTTTCTTATAAAGATAGTAGTGTGGAGTGAGGGAAAGTTGGCTATTATTTCTAACAGTCAGAGCAGCTTCGAAGGAGTGTTCTCGCTAAATAGATCGCTAGCACGAGCCTTCGTATTCCGGAGGAAAGGGTTTTGCCGATTTAATCGGTTTCACTACTTGACTCGTGTTGACTGGTACTTATCGACGCCGGAAGGGGAAAAGATAAAAATCAAACATGGCCGTGGCACAGTCTACCGATTCAGCAAAATTCCTGTGCTTGATTAAAGTTCTGGAAATTTCTTTAATACTCTAACCTTACATATCACTAAAAGGAGGCGAGGCAACGAGAAAGTAACCCCGAGAAAGTCACTCGACCAATTTCGAAAAAATGTAAACGGTAAAACCCTGAATAATCCTCGATAGACAGTTTGGCAAAGCAAAATATCTGATTGCCTTTGTCTGTAAATTCTTTGATCACAAGTCTATCTCCACGATCAGAATTAAACACAACCAGCATTCACTAAAAGGACTTCTTTTAGTCAAATTATCACCATGATAAAATAAGTGGTGGTAGCGAAGTAAGATAAAAAGCGGTCGGAAGAGGCGAGTACGGCACAGCAATTTTTTCCCCTCCTCCGATGCAGGGCTCCGCATGAAACAACTCCAGCGCCACCACCACCGCGATTAAACGCATTCATATTTGTGAACTCCAGTTACATTGTTCTGTAAACATCTGCTCACATCCACACGTGTTATTGTTGATGCCAGGAAGGTAGAGGAAAATAGAGGGGAAAATATACGAGAGACAGAGAGATGCCAGCAGTTATGCCGGGCCGGTGTTTTTGTTTCTGCACATCTGTGAAGCAGATAGGAAAAAGAAAGAGATGCATAGGTGGAGATTCAGAGGCCGGGTGTTCCTTTTACAAGCTGGGCCTCTTCTGTTTCGTCTTGTCTCATACAAATTGCCCTGGCTTATCTATAAACGTTCTACCTCTGCTATCGAAGCGTAGTCACTAACGCGTGTAGAGAATTATAATTGCGTGTGTTATAGAAGATTCTATGAAACGTAGCAGAAATATCAATGTACGTCTGTATGCATGCAGCCATATATGCGTGTGTGCGTTAACATGTAGTCAGATTAACATGTAGTCAGATTAACATGTAGTCGTTAACATGTAGTCAGATGTATTTAATGTGTGTGTATAATAATAATGATATAAACGCACGTGCGCGCACACACACATGCAAACGCACTCACACGCACGCTCACACGTAT
>NC_068988.1:96790355-96796987 GCF_001194135.2 Octopus bimaculoides
ATATAGATAAATAGATAGATAGATAACACAAACACGCAGCTAACTACCTACCATGCACTATTGAAAAATGAAATGTGTGTAAGTGTGTGTGTGTGTGCATTTCTGTCAAATAAATTCCTGTCGGTGAAATGTTTGAGTTTAAAGGACGTGTTTGTCCGTTTCGACTTAATGTCTTTTTAATGCAATTAGAATCACGTCTACCATCATCACCTTCTCACATCATCCGCACGCACACACATATATATACACACATATATATACACACGCACAACATACATACTTCCATACGTACATTGCTACATACTTATTATATCTATGTGCCTTTGTGTGTGTGTGTGTCAATCAAAGAAAATAAAACAAAGCGCCGATAATGCGTGTGAAATGCTATACAATATGGCCGTATGTGCGGCTGCATGTGCAAAGTGTTGGCAGTGTTTACATATTCAGCATTTGAAATGGAGGGGGGGGAAACAAAAAGCAAAACTAGGTCGCGCGTACCTGTACACACACACACACACACACACACACACACACACACACACATGCCGAATATACGCGAATCCTACCCCGAATGACAACCTCTTATTTATGTATTGCCCGAATGTGAATCATTATAACTTAGTAACAACTGCTTGGTGTTTTAGAAAAATCTTTGAGATGATTTCTTAACAAGAACCATCATTTATTTGCCTCCCCCCCCCGTGTTATTAAGAAGCTGCTTTGCAACCATGTAGTTTCAGTTTCGATCCCACTGTGCGCCAACTTGGTTAAGTGTCTTCAACTATATCCCTGGGCTTCGTTCAATGCCTTACGAGTGAACTTGGTGGACATGGCAACTTGTATGGAGGCCCATTCATTGTGTGTGTACACACACACACACACACACAAACACACACACACACACACACACACACACACACACATATACCGCTTGCTTGTTTCAGTCATTGGACTGCGGCCATGCTGAGGCACCACCTTGAAGTCTTTTACTCGAACGAATCGACCTTAGTACTTGTTTATTTAAGCCTGACACTTATGTTATCGGTATATGTTGCTGAACCGCTAGGTTACGGGGACGTATATACACCAACACCGGTTGTCAAGAGCTACAAACGTGACTTTTGAAACTTTATTCACCAGAGTTATGACTTGTTCTCTATGGGGCTTCCATTACGTAATCAATTTTACATAACGCCGGGCGAAATGCTTAGCAACGGTATTTCGTGTCTTTACGTTCTGAGTTCAAATTCCGCCGAGGTCGACTTTGCCTTTCAACCTTTCGGGGTCGATAAAATAAGTACCAGTCATGTACTGGGGTCGATCTAATCGACTGTCCTCTTCCCAGAAATGTCAGGCCTTGTGCCAAGAGTAGAAACGAACATTACATAACCATTGATCACTTCCGTGTTTACCAACTGGTTTCTGCCGCCCTTGGGCTTCTTGTATTCCATTAAAAGTCTCTATAATTGGGAATCCCTATCTTACGTTTCTCGGGTCTTTTACAGTGAATTTCCCACCATTTTCATTCACCGTCGTCATTCATCCATTCCTTCCTTCCTTCCTTCCTTCCTTTTTTTTTTTATCTTTTGTCTCTTGCTTACTTTTTCTCCTTTGAAGTTCCGCTTTCTTTCGTTTTTTTATACTGTCTTGAATATATTCATTCTTATATTAGCTCTGATCCAGCAGACCTATTAATGGTAAGTTATTCCAACCGTAACCACCAACGTCTGCAATTTTAAGGAGCGTTAGGGAAGGACTACAGTGTCAAATGTGTTTACTTTATTTCGACCCGTGTATGATATGAAGAGGATCTGGCTGTTATTTCTAACAAGTCGAGCGACATATAGTAGTTATATCATTTCCTCGTGGCGACTGAAATTCATTTGCGAAGTTTATAATGTCTTTGTGAATGGCATTCATCGCAAAACATCATATTTCTTTCGTCCAGAAAACATACCAACTTTTAAGCATTTTTGCTCAACCAAAGTGAGTGATGAAGGTTAGCGCAAACGATTGAGAGAACCTCTTAGTCTTCGATGCTTTATAGACAGAAATAATGGAAGATATTTTTTTTAGGCAGAAATATAGAAAAAATAGATAACAATATTGGGAGATATATACAGAAATATTGAATATATATAGAAATATTGAATATATACAGAAATATTGAATATATATAGAAATATAAAGAGATATTTGTATGAAGTTACGGATAAATTCGTCTTCCTTTTGTACAAAAAACGAAGCTCGTGATCCGAAAATGATTTCGACAACCCGTCCTAGAATATGCACCTATCTAGAGAAGCATGAACCAATAAGAGAACCTCTACGTGGTCCTTTGGCCTTGTTAGAAATAGCAGCCTAATCCCCTTTAAATTACATCCTACTATATTTAAAAAGGGTCGGACACATTAGATAATATAGTCCTGAACGGCCATGAAAAGGCGGAGCTGTCACATAGGGAATACCTGTGATCATTGGTCACAAGTCTATCATGCACACCCAGGGCTAAACAGCAATCTAAATATAGTTGAATAGCTGTATAACTGCTGGGGGTGGGGTGGGGTGAGTATTTGAAGATATGCAATCGTTGTGTCCCTACTTCGGATCGATCCTTGGAGCTGTCCTCTATTTTATATGGTTATATATATACGTGTATGTACGGTTGTATGTATGTGTGTGCGGGCGTGTGTGTGTATGTCTGCATGTACATGTGTGTGTGTGTGTGTGTGTGTGTGTGTGTGCAAATACGCTCCACCTGTTGTAGTATAACAGGAATTGCATACTCGGTTATTGAACATTACACCACGAGAAGGGGATGTGTGTGTGTGTGTGTGTGTGTGTGTGTACATCCATAGGTACGCGTGTGTGCATCCGCGCCTCCTTATGCATGCGGACACATGTATGTATGTGTGTGCGTCCGTGTGCTGGGAGACAAATGGAAAGACCTACACGTATCCTGCACACACGCACTCACGCACACATCCCTGTTGAGAATCAGGCTAAGAAATGTGTGAGTGTTTTAAGGGATGGCTGGTCTACACAAGAATAACAGTCGGCGGCCCCTTTAAGAATTACTACAAGTTTTAACTCCCTCTATGTCTGTGCATCTCTTCCTCCCCTTCGCTCTCTCTCTCTCCCCTTCTAACGTCTCTTTCTTTTCCTTCCTCTTTCATCCATTCTCTCTCCAGCCTCTCCTCCTCTGCTTTCGTCTGCCCGTCACTTATCGGAAAGAGATGACAAACAACGAAATTTAGTTGCTGGGTCTTATGACTTTCGGATGTCACTGTTACGGGTTCAAATCTCAGAGGGATCAAGTTCGCTCTTCACTCCTCCGTACTTAGATAAAATATTTCTTTTTATTTATGGCTAGGTGGTAACAAGTTTGCTTCCTAACCACATAGCTCCGAGTTCAGGCCTAAGTCTCACTGCATGGTACCTTGGGCAAATGTCTTCTACTATAGCCTCGAGCCGACTAAAGCCTTGTTAGTGGATTTAGTAGACGGAAACTGAAAAGAAGCCCGCCGTATATATGTGTGTGTGAGTGTATGTGTTCGTTCGCAACCTAGCAGACTCTTGTTAACCATTCCAAAACACATAAAGATTACCGTCAACTTCACTCAAATGTTTATAGTTTGTAATATGGCGTTGAAATTTTCTTCGCATCGAACATTAAACTGAAGAATTACTCAACACTTTATTTATAATAGTTTTACAAGAAAAGGTTTGAATGGGACTTCGAAGTTTCGACTTGCTAGCTTTCGTTAGACTGTCCGATGAAGGCTAGTAGGCTGACACTTCGAAGTCACTGTAATCCTCTTTTTATAAAAGTCTAATAAATAAGCGCTGATATCCAAATGGTTAAGAGGTTGTGCTCCCGATCATAAGGTCATGGTGCTCCACTTCTGAACCACCGCGTTGTGTCCTTAAGCAATGAAACTCATTCTTACATCATTTCATGTAGTTGCTAAGTGACCTTCCAGTGTAATCCTCTCTCTGCAGCTGTCACACCTTCGATGTTCCGCCAAGGTGTTCATCCGCGGCTCGTATTGTCACCAAAAGTAATTAGTAAAAACCTGCTACTACTCGCCAGGTTATGCTCGCTTGCGAGTGACGGCTAAGCCTTTAACTTCTATATTATACCTCTAATATTAAATAACTGTACTGAGCCTTTTTCGTAGATTTTGTACTTACATACAAGCATTCATTCATACGTACACACACACACACACACACACACACACAAAATATATTTATATTTGATTGTTTATCATCTGAAAATGTTGACTCTGCTCTTTTTACACGTAGACATTTCTATATATTTTGCACATAAAAACCCAAGCCTTTATCTGTTTATTTGAATCGTTGTCTCTCTCTCTAAACATTTCTGTATGTAAGCTGCTTGCCTTGGTACATAATTAAGAAGTTTGTTTCGTAATCAATCGTTTCCGGACTGAATACAAAGTATTTTCGAGTAATGTCTTCTGGTAAAACCTTCGAATTGAACGACGGTTTATATGTAAAGTTCAGAGAACCTGCACGGTGGCATATTTTGCATGTGTATACTATGAGTTTATATATGTGTATGTATGGATGTCTATGACGATGTTTCTCTGTTTCTCGGTGTATGTGTTTGCGTTGACGCCCTTCAAAACTGATAATCTTGGTTTATACCCCGTCAGCTAAGAGTTTCGCCAAATAGAGAACGATAAGCGATTTAGAAAGAAGCAACGGGTTGATATGATGGACTGAAGCGCGGTGCCCAGGCATGGCCGCAGTCCATGGTTTATGTGTATGCGTGTGTGTGTGTGTGTGTGTGTGTGTGTGTACGTGCGTTTTTCAACCGGCTCGATTAACTTGTCATTGTTTGTTGTGTGTCTGTCGAACATGACACAACCAATTGACAGATTAGCGGATTTGTCAATGTAGATAGGCTGTGGGGCAAATGTGTACACAGAAGAGTTGGGCGGGGTGGGGACTGAGGGACCGATCGCCTAAATACACACAGACACATATAGGGGTAGATGGGTGGCGTAAGCAGGTGAGGGTGGCTGATTTCAAATTGGTTATGAATATTCAGCAAATATAAACAGGAAGAGTGTAAAAAAGCTGTTTGGTTCGTGAAAGCATGTGTACACACACACTCACACGTGTGTGTGTGTGTGTGTGTGTGTGTGTGTGTGTGTGTGTGCGAATATGTGTGTAAATAAATGCTTATCTATGTATTTGCGAGAAAAGAAGTGGGTTGTACATGCGTATATGCGTAGATGCTAACGCGTACACACGCATATACTCGCATATATATTTCTCTGTATGTATATGTGTGTGTGTTTTGTGTTTATGTGCGTACACGTATGTATGTTTATGTTTGTATCTACATGAGAATATCTGTTTGTGGGGTAGAAGAGGAGGAAGCGAAGGCGGGAGCGTAGACAATTTTCTTTTCTGACCCAGTCAGATCATATATGCATTTAATGGTGTGTGTATGATGTCTCAGATCTGATGTGTGTATGTGTATATGTATGTGTATGTGTGTGTGTGTGTGTGTGTGTGTGTGCGTGTGTGTATATGCGCGTGAACGGGTATGTTATATGCGATCTTGCACCGACACATATGTTGTAACAAACTCAACCTCTCTGTTTATATCCGATTAGTGGCGGCAAACCGGAAGCTTTAACTCCGATGAACTCTTCATAAAATATATCTGAACGTTACACCCTGTATTATTCTAAATCCAAAAAATACTCCGACTTCGCAATTTTGATACAAATTTGTTTTTCCTAGGTCTTTTTTTTATAATTTAGCTGCACGTGGAACGTAATTTTAATGCTTGTTTCAAAGAATTATTGTTGTTATTATCTAATAAATAATTAAAATGGTACTAGGAATGGTGTTCTTTACATATCTGCTGCATTTTCAGTTTTTATCTTCTGAATTCTTTAAATATTCTATAAAGTGTCTGGTTTATTTCTTTCTTTGTTTTCCGAGGTTTTCTTCTCTTTTTTTTCTGTCTAGTAATACATGTTGCTGTTTTTGTTATCATTTAATGCCAAGCCAGTCTTATCACCAGACGTTCCAGCTGTGATCATCCATGCTTCCGCCTCAAGCATATGTGTTTCTAGTACTTAAACGATGTCTTTCCCAGGGATAAACTGTGATTTTGGGAACGATTTGGTTGGCTGCTATTTCCAGCAGACATAAAATTGCACCTTAGTTCGCTTAATCTAATAATATTCATTCGTTTCTTAGGCCCAATGCCAACTTTGAGAAGATCAAATGGTGGCGGCGACAACAGACTGAATTAGTCTTGCCTATGTTATTACTAGTACTTATTTTGTGCATCGACTCCACTCGTTCTTTCTCATGCATTTTTTCCGAAACTTTAATTCACACATTTTAAGCTAGTCTATAATTTTTAAGCAACTGACCCCGAATGGGAAGATCTGTAAACAGATCTCTGACTTGTTTTGGAGAATTTGTTGCAATTGCTTCCTCCAGAGTCATTTCCCAATGATGATCAGATTCGTCGCAAAAAGTCACGTAAAAAAAAATCGCTGGAAACAATCGCAGTAATGAAAGCATAGGGATTCAAAATTTAGATATATATATGTGTGTGTGTTTGTATGTATGTA
>NC_068988.1:96797024-96799402 GCF_001194135.2 Octopus bimaculoides
AGAGAGAGAGAGAGAGAGAGAGAGAGAGAGAGAGAGAGAGAGAAATACACACGCACATACACGTGCACACACGATAAATCCTTAAATGTACACTGAACAGCGATAACCAAAACAACGGCGTTCATATTTATTCTTTATATGCTCCGTCAGATTCGAACGTGAATCTGCTAATCACTGTTGTGTTTCGTCACAAGGGAGTAACTTCTCCTTTACAGCGAATGTGCGTTCAAACGGCACCCGATTCATTAGCGCAAGGGACTCTGCGATACTCGATGTTTCGACATCGTTGTTTCTCTTCAGCCACAGGCATCCTGGTTTAATGAATCTAACAAGAATTCGACGATCTTGTTTATAACTTAAGCAAACGCTGTTCACCGTGCATGTGGCGATTTATTATCGGTTGGAAGCTTCGTGTTACTCATTTTTGTTATAAATAAACCAGGAAGTTCTTAAGGACGTTGCAGTGGCAGAAACGGAAGTGCCGGTCCAAATTCCCTATAATATTTAACTCCGTCTTCTATTGTCTTAGTTTAATCTTCCTGGGCTGAACTTTATTTACTTAGCATCAGAAATTGATCGTAATTAACGCGGGATTTTAATTTGCAGGCAATCGGAGAGAGTAGAGTAGAGGGGCAACGGTTCTGGGTGTGAGTTCTTGTATAGGGTACATTGTGTGTGTGTGTGTGTGTGCGTGTGTGTGTGCGTGCGTGTGTGTGTGTTGTACTCATGTTATGTGCATAAAAATGTGAACGACAATCATAGCCGACATTTTCTTTCTGTCTCCTCATCTCCTCCTCCTACACAAAACGTATAAATATATGCTGAGTAAAAGGAAAAAGATAGCGAGAACGATGACAGAGCAAACAGTTCAATGAGAATGCGAGGGAGTGGGAGGTTAATGGTAATAGGGGGAGGCTACACAAAGGGTGTCGGGAGGAGCGTTAAGTTGCAGTGGGATCTGAATAGAAGTCAGTGCGGATGCAGGAGAGAGAGAGAGAGAGAGTGAGGACGTCGGAATTAGGCGCAAGCATTGCAGTTGTTGCCAGAAGATGAACAAAACTGGAGAAAGAGAAAGAGAGAGGGAGGGAGAGAGAAAGAGAGAGAGAGAGAGAGAGAGAGTGAGAGAGATAGAGAGAGAGAGAGAGAGAGAGAGAGAAAAATCGACTTTTGTTTTTGAAACTTTTTTTAATTTACTTTGGATTTTAAAAGAGTTCGGATTTTTTTATAGCCCTGGATCTTCCAAGTTACCTTCGACTAATTCGCCATCACACCAACGCTTTAGGGACTTCTACACACGTTTGGCGATATTGATTTTACCGTTTCCGAGATGAAGCTTCTTGATATACTTTCATATATTTATCTTTTCTAATCTTTTCTACTGTGTAGGTAGGTGTATATTTGTGCGCACGCGTCTCTATATATTCGTGTGCCTGTGTGTACAAATATATTTTGCGCTTCATTTGCATGTACGTACGTATGTATGTATGTATGTATGTTTGTATGTATACGTCTCCATATTTGGTAGTGTGTCCTAATGCATCCTGTTATTGTATTTGTGTTGCTGCTCTTGGGGGAAAACTGACCGATTCTTATAAAAGACAATTAATAACAAATTCAGTTTCGCAGCGAAGAAAATGTATTGCGATATTTCGATAAGTTCCTTTACAATCCAAGTTCAAATCGCACCGGGGCCAACTTGAAATTTCACTCTCCAGGGCTATCAGTAAATTAAAAACTAAGATAACGATCGATCATACCACACTTCAGACTGTGTTCTTCTGCCTCGGAATTCACCATTATTTATTAATCCATTTATTTATTTATTTATTAATCCATTTATTTATTTATTTATTAATCCATTTATTTATTTATTTATTAATCCATTTATTTATTTATTCGTAGTTCGTGATTTCTTTTATTTAAAACGATCTTTTTCTTGAATCCATCGATTTTTATAGCCATTGTGTTATTTCCGCGCCAGTTTTGCTTTCCTCTCGGGACTAAATATATTTATCCCTCACAAGGTGAATTTATTATTATTATTATTATTATCATTATTATTAGTATTATTATTATTATTATTCAGGTCACTGCCTGGAATCGAACTCGGAATCTTGGGGTTAGTAGCCCGCGCTCTTAACCACTGAGTAATAATAATAATAATAATAATAATAATGATAATAATAATAACAACATCGAAAAATACCTTTGGGATGAGAACCCAGGTTCGAAATTTCCCCAAGACACCTGATGAAGGGTGGAGGGTATATCAACCGAAACGTTGTGTTAACAACAAACAAGATGAGGACAAATATCCGTCAAATGTAAATAATGTGAAAGATATTATTGGTCTCACTTTACCTTTCATGCTTTGGGGG
>NC_068988.1:96801072-96804384 GCF_001194135.2 Octopus bimaculoides
CACACACACACACACACACACACACACACACACACACACACACACACACACACACACACACACTCACACACGTCAAAAACTCATCCCTCGCCTCCTCCAACTGCCTGTGACCTAAATCTTTCCCTTCAGTCTTCGCTGTAATGATGTCCTAAACTAAAACTGTCAACTGTCGTATCATTTTTCAGTAATTCCTTCACCAAATATCACCATTACTTCGCCATTGCAACCGTAGACTTATCTTACCCCCCCTCCCCATATCATCTGTCGTTATCGTCACCATCATCCCTATCGTTATCTTATATCTGTAAGGTGATGGAGCTGCTATCAAACACCACAGACAGCATGCAACAATGGACTCCATGCTTTTCCTTCGTTTTTAATTTTTTTCCCTTGTTTATTCTTTGATTTGGGTCACAGATTTCAAGGTTTCAATATTGTCCCCTTACCCTCGATATGTCCCCAAATGTTCCTTTCTGGGTAAAAGTACAACACATCCCTAATGTCGCACAATTAAATACGGTACAACACACGTATGAAGGAAGTTCTTTTAGCAATGGTTGCGGTGAAGCACAAATGAAGGGTAGCATTCTTAATATCAGTCGTTAGCAAACTGCGACCCACAAGACTCTCTCAATGACACGACTAACGAAAATTCACCTTGAATTTGTTTAGTACTGACGACGAAATATGTCTCATGCGGCCCGCTTGATGATGAGCCGTGTCTCATGCGGCCCGCTTCTCGAAATGAGGTTTCCCATGCCAAGTTACTTTCTTCAGCATTTTCTGCTTTGCTCAATGATGGAGGAACGAGCACCAAAGCAATCGTGTCTGTAGAAACTAATGAGTTTTTTTCTAGTTCAGTCGCTGCCTTCAACTTATCCATCCGAACTTTGGTGTCGTCCTTTACAAAGTCTGCCGATGTTAATGAAATTTGAATGCAAACATAATTTCTTACATTGGTGCCAGGCCAAAAATTTGAGGTTGGGTGGAGGCGTTTTTTCGAATCGAACCGCAGTGATTCACACTCGTAATTCTATTTTCTCGATCCCGACCGATGAAACGCAAAGTCAACATCAGAGGAATATGAAGTTAGCAGCATTAAGATCCCGAACTAAACACCACAAATCATTTTTGTTTAGTAATCTTTTTATCTTTTACTTGTTTCAGTCATTGGACTGTAGCCATGCTGGGGCACTGCTTTGAAGGGCTTTTAACCAAACATTCCCTACCCCCTCCTTTGTACTTTCTAACTTAGGTGAAACGCCTCGGTTTTCGGAAGAACATTTAGTGGCTTAAATCAGTTGAGATGATTGAATAGTTCTCCATTTTATCTTCCTCAAAACAGACCCGGCAGAATAATAATTTCATACTTGCAGAGAATTGTTACGCTGTTTACTTAATTTCAAATCCCGATGTTTCGATTTTACATTTCATCCTTCCTTGGTACATAAATACACGTCATTCTTCGAGAGGACGTGAAATAATTCGTTTTTAATGGTGGAGCTCGAAGTAGTTCGAGCTATAAATAATAGTAGTTAAAGCTATAAATAATAGCGTATTGATATTGGGCAAAAACATCCATGGATAGAAAAACAACTTCCCACTTTTCTACCCAAAGGTTTTGTTTTAAACTTAATATTTACAGGATATTATTTATAGCTTTGTCTCCTTCGAGATCCATCGTTAAAAACGGTTTAAGTACGTGTGGTGCTTTCTGTCACTTGTATGATTCGGGAGAGCGCCAGTTCAGACTATTGGGCAATGTTGATCGATTTTCTGAGCTGGACCCGGCTCACCGTGTTCTCTTTACTGAGGTTTGACGGGTTGTGTTTATTGACCACAAGCAATATGGCCAGGGCAAACATCTCACGGAGATGGGGACTACTGAGACTCTGCTCGGTCCTTCGATTGGGAGGATCCGGGAATATACCGACAATGGCGAATGCAACAACGCCTTGCAGCTGCACAAGCGCGTCTTATCTGACCTGACCAATGAGTTGGAGTCCACTCAGTCAGTTGCGCTCTGCCTCTAACACGTCCGAGGCCTTGTACTCAGACAGGCGATTTTATACTAATACTGTTACTTTGCCAAAGACGAGGTTGTGCGGATTCACTCATTCTGAACAAAAACGTCTGTTTATTTCATATCTAATGCTTTCCTTGAACTGCAGTGAGTGTCTTCTACTGTAAAACATAAAAAGATAAATGTTTACAGGAACTACGAAGAGGAAATTGCAAGGAAAAGGAAGGAATCAACTGACTGAACAGATTTCTATTAAAAGAGAGAGAGAGAGAAAATAAAATAAAATAAAATGAAATGAAATGAAAGCTTTATCACTGAGACCAGACTGACATCTTTCTCTCAATGATAGCACTGAATGAATGAAACAACTGTCGAGATAGTCACACACACACACAAACAAATATACATGTATATATACATGCACACATACATATATATATATACACATATATATATATACACATTCATATATATATATATATATATATATATATATATATATATATATGTATATATATAGTGTGTGTGTATGTATGTGTATTTCTTCTGTCATTCTGCATATGCTGCTTATATAAACCTAGGCTCCGCTTCTCCAACTGCAAAATTTTCCAAAAAGGAACATATAGAAAAAACTAACACTGGACCTCGTCCAGAAGAACTTAACGGTGGGTAAGGTATTAGCTGTAGCGGTAGCTGTGACCACCTAAGTAATATTTGCAGCAGCAGCAGCATTAGTAGTAGTAGTAGTAGTAGTAGTAGTAGTAGTAGTAGTAGTAGTAGTAGTAGTATTAACTGTGGTAACATCTGTAATGAACACAAACGATCTTTAGAATTATTCCAGCAACTTTCAAGCTTCATGGAATATAACGTCTCTGTTCTTTTGTCTCTTTTCTCTCTGCACTGCTCTCTCCATTGTAAGATATGTTAGTCTAAACAACTCAATCAGAGAATTAGCTGAACCCAACATACAAAGAAGAAATTGGGAATAAATATTTACTCAGCCGAATCTGTTTTTGAATAGGTGTTCTCTTCATTTTGACTTGGAGACATGTGTAGCACATACATACATACATACATACATACATACATACATGCATATATATATATATATATATAAACACCCTGAAACTAGTCTAGTCTGCAGATGCCAAACCAGCAAGGGGAAGCTGCTGACCTCCCCTGTTCGAAGGTTATAAAGGACACAGGTTTCGTGTGTCACATAGCTAGCTAGAGGCGATGGCTTCTTGGAGCTAATTCACGGCAGCTTTCGTCCTAATTTTGGGACTGCC
>NC_068988.1:96804815-96807315 GCF_001194135.2 Octopus bimaculoides
GTTTCAACTCTAAGTATGGAAAACAATTAAATTTTGGAAAAATTAAATGAAAAGTTTAAAAAAAATATATTTGTATAGTATTCAAATAGATGGGGCATTTTCCTTGTTTCTGCCTGTCTCTGTCTCTCTTGTTTATTCTTGTGGGTTCGAGATCATTGTGAATTCTTGGCAGAGTATATATATATAAATATATATATATATATATATATATATATATTTGTCACGCGCCCAGTGCACCTAATCGTGTGTGTGTAGATACGATATGCGACAATCAAATTTCACTCACAATTTATTGATTAACACAAAGCTATGGTGCAACATACTTGCGCGAGGTGCCACGCAGGGAAATGGAACCTAGAACCGCATAGTTTGGAAACAACCTTCTCAACCAGGCAGACATCCATGTTTGCGTTTAATTCAACGCAGTTCAAATCTCCTTTTACTGCATTTATAATAAATATAACATCCTGACATTTTATAAAATACGTATTTTACACTGTCATATAACATTTATTGCAAGGCAGTAATATCTGGATGTGAGCCATCTTTTCAACTCCTCCACCCACCTCATAGTCAACTGAAAATATCAACGCTTATTATGTGTCTATAGAGGCAAGCAAAGCATTTGGGGATGTGTGACAAGGTAGCAGAGCTAGGAGTAATAGCGTTCTACTTATATCAAGGTCACAAGCTGCACTTTAACCTTTTTTCAAACTTTTCTTTTTCCCTTTTTTACTCTGTACTGTTTTTTTTGTTTTTGTTTTTGCAACTTTTATTTTTCGATGGATTGTGTATGTGTGTGTGTGTGTGTGTGGGGGAGTCTACGTAAGGTATGAGAGAAAAATTTCAATCTGAGAATTATCATCAATATTATTGGTATTTCTCGAGTTAATCTAATTGGATATGATTAAATTAACTTTCGAGGAAAAGGAAGATTACCGTATCCTTATTTTGCAAAGACACAAAGAGAAAAGACCATTTGTTGCTAATGGAATTCACAATGGCGAACCACATAGGCTTACGTCACGTGTAATTATGGAATCTAATCTAGGTGGAAGTCAGTTATTATCATTATTATGGAGAAATTAGCTGAATCGTTTAAACATCGGATGAAATATCAGTCTTTACTTACAGTCCTTTACGTTCTGAGTTCAAATCTCGCCGAAATCTTCATTACTTTTCATCCCTCCAAAGTTGATAAAATAAAGTACCAGACAGGTCGTGAGATTGAATTAATCCACTGTAATCCACCCTCAAAATTGTTCAGCTGATGCCTATAAAAAAAAAATCATTATCTAAAGCGATAGATTGGCAGAAATTTAGAGATTTGAGCAATCCTTCGGTTTGGGTAGACGACACCATTCACCCACTCAACCTTCCTTCGTTACAAATAAAGAAGTGACGCTGAAAAAGAGGGTGAATGAGGTACTCTCCTCATACTAACACTTCTTAGACCAATATCGAAGGATCGCCATGTATTTAGTCCTTTTATAAGCTGTTTTTTTTTTTTTTACGCCGATATACGTATGAGAGTCGCAATTGAATCAGAAGCAAATAATCTGTTTTTCGTTAATCTTGACAGCAAGTTGAAATCGATATATCAAATAACGCATGTTTTTTTCCTCAAATACATAATCTTTGAGATTACCTGAGCTGAAAAAAAGAAAACCAGATTAAATGGTAAACTTGCTTAAATGTTTAAAAGTTTGCAGGAATAGATCTTCTTTCGTATTCTAACATTTTTTTTCATTGACAGGGCAGAAAAAATGTTATCCAGGAATGCATCCATAAATAAATAAAAAGAATTTTTTATCCCTGTATCAAATATTTACATTCAGCTAATAGTTGTCTGTAGCCTGTATTTCAATTTGTACCGCATCCACTATCATAACATTATCGCTTTCTATATCTCGATATATCAGCCTCTGCATACACACACATGGCCACGTAAACCTCCTCTCTCAAACTCTGTTTCTTTCTCTTTCTCTCTCACTTTCTAGGGTGGTCTGTAGGACCTCGTCTTTGCTTGTGTGCTATCAAATAATCGTTCGCCGATCTACGTTAGTTTTGAGCCGCTTATCAAGCAAACACACACACACACACACACACACACACACACACACATGCACACACGCACGCACACACACATGCACGCACACACAATCAGAGATTTCCAAATACCTACATAAACATTTATTTGTCTGTCTACATCCTCATCAGCCAAAGCTTAAAGACATCACTTAAGTTGTGACTCAATGAAAAAGCTTTTAGGATCCATTTTGTTAAAAGAAGCCTAAGTCAGATTAGATTAAGTGAAGCTAGACTATTTCCAGGACTTTGTGTGTATGTGTTTGCGTGCGCGTGTTCGGAAATCAGGCAAGTTTGAACAAATCTTTTTAAAAGAAAATATTTCCAACCTTGAAATGTTTACTTCCAATGGAGATAGGCACACACTCAGCCATACGACAGTACTCGTTAAAGAGATATAAACCATACGCTC
>NC_068988.1:96811619-96812747 GCF_001194135.2 Octopus bimaculoides
AAGACCCTCATAAAGATAGACACAATATTCGCAAACCGACATTATCTCTGCAAATGTCTGCTTACCATAGATTCTTTGTGACTATTTACTTAGCCGTAAGCGTGCTTACTGTGTGAGCTAAATAAAAAAGTTCTGCGTTTTCCGATCTATTTTTAAGAAATTAATCAAGAAAACCCATTTAAAGATATTATCTGAAAATATGTTGTAACAACCGAGCAGCAGCAGATAACAAGCTTTCTCTGATCTGTGGATGAAATTATATCGTGGTTACAATGTTTCGGTTTGAGCCAGATCACAAATGAACATAGATAAACGCATTTATAAATGCATATAGGAATGTATTGAAAGTCCGCTTTGATACAGAATTGAAAATCGGTTTCTGAAGTCACAAAGTTTTACCATCGTCCACCTGTGAATAATCCAGAAATACATGCTATGGATAATCCGATAATACACCATGGATGATCTAGCAAATATACTATTGATAATCGAATCGATTATATTATTTCCAATCAAACTTCTTCTTTACTCGAAGAAATTGCCTCCAGGATTTACTCTAAGCCTCGTATTTATTCTATCGATCTTTTGCTCAAGCGCTAAGTTAGGAGGGTATGGTTGACGAGCGGTGGAGGAACAAGCACAAACGCACGCGCATGCCCACGTACGCACACAAACACACACACTCACACACACATATATTCAATGGCCCAGTGGTTAGGACAGCGGATTCGTAGTCGTAGGATCGCAGTTTCGATTCCCAGACCGGGCGTTGTGAATGTTTATTGAGCGAAATCACCTAAAGCTCCACGAGCCTCCGGCAGGAAATGGTGGCGAATCCTGCTGTACTCTTTCACCACAACTTTCTCTCACTCTTACTTCCTGTTTCTGTTGTGCCTGTATTGCAAAAGGGCCAACCATGTGACACTCTGTGTCACGCTGAATCTCCCCGAGAACTACTTTAAGGGTACACGTGTCTGTGGAGTGCTCAGCCAGTTGCACGTTACTTTCACGAGCAGGCTGTTCCGTTAATCGGATCAACTGGAACCCTCGTAGTCGTAACCGACGGAGTGCCACGATATATATACATATACATATACATATACATACATACATATACATATATATATA
>NC_068988.1:96812842-96814873 GCF_001194135.2 Octopus bimaculoides
TGTATATGTATATGTATATATATATATAACTTATAAGGGAAGATTAATCGTTTCCCGTTCATTGCAAATACCTTCGTTTTCGGTCCTGTGACTGTGATAAGCAAAGAAAATTCGAACTTAGAACATAGAGGAACAAAACTAATGCCGCAACACAACAAAACCCGTCTCATATTAATGAATATAAAAAACTTTGGTGTTTATTTATCTCGTGTTGTTGTTGTCTTGCTGTGAAGAGAAGATGCAAGACAAGATATAGATAAGTTTGATGTAGGATTTGGTTTGCAATCTGATACTACAGATTAGTGAGATATCTCGCTTTTAATTCCTGGTATCATAAAAGATAAACTCTTATGCCAGCTAGTTTGTACTTTACTAAATCAAGTATATTGGTGTCTAAACACTGAGAAACACAGTCTTTAGACATATTTAAAGTATGAAAGCGGTTGCCATACATTCGTTCATTGTATGTGCAGCTGTGCATTGCACATGCGTTTATGCGTTGAACGTGCATTCTATGCAAATATATAACATGAATAACCTTTTTTCTTTTACTATTGACCTGTTTAACATAAAAATATATACATTTTGAAATATTAGGCCACATTGACAAATTGTCAGTACTGGGACATCTTTACGCTAACAAGGAAAGAGAATCCACACACGCACACACGCACACACACACATACACGCATACAGACACACACATAAAGACAAATAAAATGTTTGTCAGTCTTGAGTTTGGAAGGAGAGAAAGAAAAAATGTTTTTAAACGATGAGGAGAATTGAGATGAGACCAAATAACATTACCGACCTCTCTCTTTCCATCACCACTCTCTCTCTCTCTCTCTCTCTCTCTCTCTCTCTCTCTCTCTCTCTCTCTCTCTCTCTCTCTCTCTCTCTCTCTTTCTATCCTCTTTCTAGTCTCTCTCTCTTCTTTCTTTCCATCTCTCTAACACTCTCTCCTTTCACTCTCTAATTTTCTCCCCTTTCTCTCCATTATTCTCTCTCTCTCTCTCTCTCTCTCTCTCTCTCTCTCTCTCTCTCTTAGACTATTCTTGCTCTTCGTCTATATTTCTTCTCTCCTCTTCTACCTCCTCCTCTTCCTCCCCCTCCCTTCTCAATACACACATACATCATATCATTATATCTCACTGACATATTTAACCCACGTTCACCATTAGCCACGCCCACTTATTTACATTTTTTTTACACTAATGTCACTTAAGTCCCTTTGTATGTTTATGTACAGTTGTATTCACTACTTCACAAGCACCACACACACACACACACACACACCTACACACACACACTACACGTACATTACACATTCACACAAGCATGTTTTATATGTCACCGTCACCCCTTCACCCATACACAGGGAATATATACATGTTTGTGTATATATACGCATGCATGAATATATGTATACATTTAGCTATGTATGCATATGTGTGTGTGTGTGTGTGTATTTATATATATACATTTTGTTACTGAAATCCGATAGTGTGTCGAAAGACTATCTTAAGAAAGCACGACCCTCTTCAAGTATTCAATTCCCAGATCTTTCAAAGGCTCACAATCCTGCCACCACCACCTGCTATCCAGCTACCACTGTAAATGCTAGATACCCCACCAGTCTATCCACCTACTTTAGGGTTTATAAAATTTTATTAAATCTTTCTTCTTTTTTGCCTATTTTTGATAATAAACTTGCAACATACTACAATACTCAAGTTAATGCTAGCATAACTAATAATTATTAAATTGCGAGAAGTATACATACGGCAAAGAATTAGTGTAAATATAGAAGTGCACGAGGGGCACTACGTTGTCAACAAGGTCGCATGCTATAACGGCAAAACATTGACATAATTGTTAACAAATATTAACCAATACGCATATTCGTACATAAATTATATGCAATATATTATACTGTGTATATGTTATCTATTTATTATTGTATGCGTGTATGAGTGTGTATAAATATAGATATAATTATATATATATATATATATATATATATATATATAT
>NC_068988.1:96820056-96822767 GCF_001194135.2 Octopus bimaculoides
CATAGAGAACCGTGGTGGAATCGACGGCCATCCAACAGCTGGGAATGAGACACCTTAGTCTTTGTTTAGACAACTCTCCTGGAGACAGAAAAAGTTTTGATGTAACACTTTTTGGAAACATGCATTTCATTGTTGCCGGGATGAATGCACGTGGTGCGAAACTCTAAGTAGCAATGGATACTTTAAACTTCAACTTCAAATAAAAATATATACTCCACATCATGTATTGAGTATCTTTCCTTCGTAAACAGAAATGTTTACGCACTTGAATAAATTGCGTGTATATCCATGCAGATTAAGAAGAAAGGTCAGAAACACCAGATCAAGAATATACAATTTCATTCCCTCAAGGTATTGCAGTCCCTTTTATTTCCAGATATTTGATTTGATTTTGGTTGTCTGCATGTGTGTGTGTGTGTGTGTATGTACGAGAAAGAGAGAGGGGTGGAGAGAGAGAGTGGGAGAGAGCGGAGGAGGGCGAGAGAAGAACTCAGTAAATATATAATTGTATTATATCGAAAATAACAAAAGCGACATGCCGGCAGAACCGTTAGCACTCCGGACAAAAATGCTGAACGGCTTTTCGTCCGGCTTTACGTTCTAAGTTCAAATTCCGCCGAGGTCGACTTTGCCTTTCACCCTTTTGCGGTCGATAAAGTAAGTACCAGTAAAACAATGGGGCCAATCGACTTACCCCCATCCCAGAAATCGCTGGCTTTGTGCCAGAATTTGAAACCAATATTAGAAAAGTAACAAAATAAAGCTGGAGAACTTACTACAACACGAAAGAGGAAAAGTTTATTATTTCAGGTAAAAAGGCCCACAATCAGAACTGAATGGAAATAGTTTTCTTTCTCTTTTTTCACTTAAAATATATAAAAGTTCCTTAATTGTCCCTCTTTACATTGAACGAAGCTGTCCGTCTTCATTATTTTGTTATTTTCCTTCTTCATCACAATACTGAGACGGAACGCCCTTCTTGCAATCATAGAGTTTTACATTGAGACTGATCTATCTCAGTGAATACAGCTACACAACACTCTCCAGACCGTTATGGTTTTTTTTTTGGCACGGCATCAACCCTTAGATCTCAGTGCGAAATTGAATTCGCAATATGCATTGCTATTGATTCGTTACACAGACACAAGGCCACAAATTAAGTGAGAAGGGATTAACGGATTAAATCAATCCTAATGCTTAACTCGAGCTTTTATTTTACACACTCCAGGAGAATGGAAAGCAAAGTCGACCTCGGTGGGATTTGAACGCAAGCCTTTGCTGGCTACTTTTCTGCCCTGACCATTGTCAGTAAAACTAAGCGACAGATTGGAAATGTAATTACCTCATTACTGAAATGTCTAGCTTGACCGCTGACCGCTGATGTGTCAGACGGTCTGTAATCATCGCTTGGGGCGAGTTATTCATATTCAGCCATATGTTCCACGATTCATCCAAGCAACCACAGACAGCCAACGGGCTTCAATTAGGTTCTCGTGTTAGCCTTCACTTCTTTGTGTGCACGAGAGAGGGAGAGAGAGAGAGAGAGAGAGAGAGGGAGAGAGAGAGAGAGAAAGAGAAAGAGAGAGGGGGTGAGAGGGAGGGCTGTGTGGTAAGTAGCTTGCTTACGAACCACATGGTTCCGGGTTCAGTCCCACTTCGTGGTACCTTGGGCAAGTGTCTTCTACTATAGCCTCGGGCCGACCAAAGCCTTGTGAGTGGATTTGGTAGACGGAAACTGAAAGAAGCCCGTCGTATATATGTATATATATGTGTATGTGTATATGTTTGTGTGTCTATGTTTGTCCCCCCCCCAACATCGCTTGACAGCCGATGCTGGTGTGTTTACGTCCCCGTAACTTAGCGGTTCGGCAAAAGAGACCGATAGAATAAGTAATAGGCTTACAAAGAATAAGTCCTGGGGTCGATTTGCTCGACAAAAGGCGGTGCTCCAGCATGGCCACAGTCAAATGACTGAAACAAGTAAAAGAGTAAAAGAGTGTAAGTAGGTAGGTAAGTACTTGATATGAGGCAACAAATTAGCAGAATCGTTGACGCGTCGAATGCCACAGGGGATTCTAATTGACTGCATTACAGTCTGAGTTCAAATCCTATCAAGGTAAGCTTTATCTCTTATCCTTCCGGTGACGATAATATACCACCCAAATATTCTTCTTCTTTTCTCTCTCTCACTCTCTTTCTTTCTTTCTTTCTCGGTTACGGGAGAATAGCATTGTTCTTTTCTTCAGAAGCAAAGAAGAGCAAAACGAAGGACCAGCAACTTCTTTTCCCAGAAAACTAATTTGCTACTTTAACGGCCCAGCAAAAGATGGCCCAATGTGGCGCATAATACGGGAGGCAAATAAAAGAGAACCACATTCAATACATTCATTCAACATATATAAATACTATACATGCACGCGCATGCGTTGCATGTAATTTGTTTCCAGATTTATATATTTATATATAAAAATAAACAAACTTCGTATATGTGGTAAACCTCTTCAACTGTGGGTGTCTGTGTGCGCATGTATATGAGTATATATATACATATATATGTATGGATGTGTCTATATATGTATGTATGTATGTGTATATATATGTATGTATCTCTCTCTCTTTCTCTCTCTTTCTCTCTCTTTCTCTCTCTCTCTCTCTCTCTCTCTCTCTCTCTCTCTCTCTATATATATATATATATATATATATATATATAT
>NC_068988.1:96823695-96825495 GCF_001194135.2 Octopus bimaculoides
ACACACACACACACACACACACACACACACACACACACACACACACACATGCACACTCACACACATGCATGTATTCACGTATATATGTATGCGTATATGTATGCATTTATGTATGTATGTATGTATGTATGTATGTATGTGAATGTGTGTGGGCTCGCATGCGTGACTATAGACCCGTATGTGTTTATATAGCAGTGACCATTAAATTCCTCACCCCGCCCCTTTTCCATGTCAGGGTGTATAGTTCGATGCTTGTGTGCACTCGAATGTATTATTCTGTGAAAGTGCGTCGGTGGGGACCGTGGTTGCCACTCCACGTGTTTATGAAGCAGAAACTATTAAAGACCTCCCCCTACCACTCCCCGATCTGGGTGCGTCTTATGCATCTGTGCACATAAATGCGTCAACCTGTGTACGGGTTTGTGTGCGTGTGTGTATACGTGTGTGTATGTGTGTGTATGTGTACAGGATTCTGTTTGCGTCGTCATAGTTGTAGTGTTGTCTTTAAGCTTATACATACATTCCACACACACACACACGCACAGACACAGACACACACACACACACACACACACATGCATGTATAGACACACACAATATTCAGCGCAGCACTGTTAACTGGTTAAGGTGTTCAGAAGATGTCTGAAGACCCTTAAGGAGATAACTTGACAAGCATAAAACGGAATGATTGATTGCCGGGTGAAGAGGCAGTGTTGGCGATCGGGGTGGGGTGGGGGGTGTCGGTTGAAATGATCAACAAAATAAAGATGTCGCTGATGATGACGGATGGGATCATGGTGATGATGGTGGTGGTGGTGATTGTGGTGGTGATAGGGAAGGAGGCGGTGCTCTTCCGTCAAAGGTTATAATAACGATGATGGAGGTGATGGTGAGGTTAGTTGCGGGGATGGTGATACATTGAATGAAGTGTTAAGTTGTTGTTTAGCCCTAGGTCTGTCCTGTATATGTCCTGTATATGATGTAGCAGTGCAGCTGATGTTTAACCCCAGGGTTACTCTCACATGACAGATCTATGAACAAACACATTCAAATCATTCGGTCTAGCAACACTGTATACATAACCAGTGTATATGCTAGATGCATAGTCAAACTATACCGACCTAGCAATTTATATATACCCCGCACAATAAAATTCAATGTACCCTTTTCCTGAAAGACAGCACATGACGTTTGAGAGAGGGTCGGTCGTGATTCAGTCGCTCCACTAACCCGTAGCTGTAGGTTGATGATGGCGGTGATGGACAAAGCATTTTAAATTAGATCGCACGAGTGTTGTTGCTGTTTAGATTAGGTCAGGTTTTATAGTGCAAAGCTATGGCCTAAGACAGTCTATTAGTGACGATCATTAAGAGAAATGTATCTAGGACTACATTATCCAATGTCCCTTCCCGTTTAAGCGTCATTATGGTGGCCGCGGTCGAAATTAAAGGTCACAATGGTAGCAAAGGTCGAGATTAATGGGCCAGAATGCTCATGATGGCCGCGGCTGAAGAAACGAAAGCATCATATACACACTTAAATGTGTTTGTTCATAGATCAGTGGATGGATGGATGGATGGATGGATGGATGGATGGATGGATGGACGGATGGATAGATGGATGGATGGATAGGTAAGTAGGTATGTAGATAGATAGATAGATAGATAGATAGATAGATAGATAGATAGATAATCCGAATAAGAGAGCGGAGAATGAAATTAGTGCATCTTTGTTATCAGTTGCAGTCGTTATGGTGCCACTCTGTTTTTAATACCATGGCTCGTAAACGATTCCATTATT